>NC_059552.1:4863484-5166515 GCF_905220415.1 Colias croceus | reverse complement strand
GCTCACGAGCGATAAAGTCCATCGTACATTTCTAGCATAATTTTTGTAAATCTCAGTCATGTAACCAACAATATTTCTATGTATATACAATAAAGAGCCATTCATTCATACTTAGTGGACGTGATTTCTGAAATAAATTTCCATCTACAGCATTTTGAAGTTGTGCTATGTCGATTTTGCAAGCTACACAATTTCACTAATCAAAATTTGTGATGCTATAAACACGTGAAATCGATTCGATTGTGCGACGTAAGTGTTATTTAAGGTCTTTAGGGCCCATTCATACGGATGTGCTAGTGTTAGCTACAATGGTTTGCGATCCAACGCCTCGGTTACCATGTGTAAACATGGTCTGTTTGTGAAAATTTGTGGTAACGGAGTTTCGATGCATTTAAGATAGCCAAGAATTCTAAATGTCTGTAACCAAATTGTGTTTATTTGAAATGGGTCGTTCTATGTGCATTTTTGGAATGTTTGTTGCACAACTTACGTAAGTAAATTAGTTATCTCGGTTTCTACGTGATATATTACAATAATTAGTAATAGTAAAGAAATACAAGCGCTTAAGAAGTTCACATAACTGTCACCGCTAGCGGTGTTGCAGAACAATTACAACATTAATTTGTCCTTCAAGATAAGTGTATGTTGGTCTAAAAGGCCGGCAAATTAACTATAACACCATAACCTACCATTACTAGTGTTTATTACAACACAATAATAGGTGCCCAGCCCCTTTGCTCACTCTGCGATAAAAAACGAAAAAATGTATAGATAGAGTCATAGAGACACGTTTGGATGAAGATTTGTTGTAGCGTGTATATACTAAAGCGTCTGGTTTTCGTTTGTGAAAATTTCTGCATACTCGTAATTCAAAATACAACATGAGTTTTAAAATAGCAATTTGGTAAGGAGAGATACGTTAAAACATCATAACGCGTTATGCGTGAAGGCTCTTGAGATCTTGAAAGTCAGAGTGACGTTGGGTATGCTTGATGTTTTTTTAACTAAAATTTGATTTGTATTTTATGCTTACTGTATTTATTCCCTTTAAAAGAGCGCAAGAAACTCGCAGTTGTGTAAACCAAAATCGACTGTTCAAGCCGTAGTTTATTACATGCGTAAAATTATAACGATTAGTTAGCATATTCAATCAGAAAAGATCAATGTTTATCAAATGTCAGTCAACAAAACATGAAATATAATAATGCCTGTGATATTTTCCAATTCATTGGATACATTTCGTTGTTTGATTAGGAGGTGCTCGTTTAACGCGTCATCGGGCGATATTTAAGCTCAATTTATTTTTTTATAAAAAATTCTAAAGTATAAGTTATTTGCTTATTTTAATGAGCTAGTATTTTTTCTACTTTCGATTTTTAATATAGAATCAAGTTCACAATTATCGTTAGTAAGTGCGAAAAGTTTGGCAAACGCGATAATATATCCTCAGAATTTGTGATCCACCTAAACTGAGCAAATCTACATATTTATGATCAAATTAACATAAGATTACGAAGTTTTAGTTCTACATTGTATAAGCTGAACGTATTAGTTGCACATAATCCCTGCTTTAATAATACAGTATAATGTTTCGTCCTACTTTGTAACTGTGCCTGTCATTATGTCATGCTTCACCTATTCTACAAAGTTAAATTTTACCTCCCACTGAATGTCCAACATTCGCAGAGGACTAGAAACTCTATTTCAACTTATAATTGAGTAACAAGTGCTATGTAAGTCTAGACGTGTGCTGGCGCGTCCCTTTATTCATTAGCTTGAGTTTATAATTTATCGTGACGGTAACTAGACGACATTCACGGTAGGATTAACGCGAACATTTACGTTGCATACTTTTCAAACGATTGAAATACATTCATTTCTAATAAGTTTATTTCAAGAGAAATACATTTTTTTCATACCTATTATTGAAACACAGTTTTATAATTTATCACATGTAAGTGATAGTAGTAATACTGTAGTATCAAATAGAATTTAACGAAATCACCAAATGTTTGACCATCTAATTCATATCATCGACAAATGATGCGTTATTCCAGAAAATTTTTATGTCATCAAAATATCGTCCAATAAAAGATTGCACTGAATATTCGTACCGATAAAGAGTGAACGTGTCGCAACGAAATAAACATACATATGTCCCGAATTGCGTTAACTCACGGGATTGCCGGCGTTTCAATTTACATGCTACGGCTAATTTGCTGCCGCTTCACTCACACCCCTGTATTCGTTTAAATCGTGTTTCAAATTAGTATGGGTGGTAATAGAAAACGCTGTTTGCCCTCGTTTGAAGGGTTCGACTTGTTTTTTATCACGGGAAGTAGGTATGGAAAATATGAACGAATTGTACAACGCTGAAATATCGATTTTTAATGAAAAGTTTTTTAGTGGTTTGGTGATTAACTCTAATTAAGAAGCGTTTCAGAAAAGTTTAGTTATTAATTTATAATGAGAAGTTTAATGTTAAACTGAACGGTGGCATTAACTATGTTATATCTATTTCTATAAGTCGATTAACAATTATTTTAAGTATTTTCACACACCTTTTAATCTGATAACATAAATAGGGTTAACATTCTAAGATATTAACAAGATTTAAATGTTTTATTTGTCGTCTCACTTATATCGTTGAACATAGAAACAATTACTAATTTATAGCAAAACATACTTCATAAATGGAATATAAACACAGGCTTAAAATAGCACGAGTATCTGTAATAAGGGAGGTCACAATTCACAAAGTAGCGAAATGTATAATTAAATTCTCTTTAATATTGAATTTTGCGTAAATTTACTTTCGTACCGAGTTCTGCAAGGACATAATTAATTTTGATTATACAACGAAGTTAACTTGTCGGTATCTTTATTTCAATCTGTGTCATGTCATAAGCTCTGTACACAACTCGGAGCGAAGTTGTCAACAAAATTAATTTATTAGTGCGGAATTCGAAACAAGGCTTATAGTTTAAGTGAGAACGATAAGTCAGTGTCGTCTTGATAGATTCCTGCAATACAATGCTATTATGACGTTTGTTGAGGGCTTCTGGGAGGGATATTTCATCCAAAGTTTGCTAAATTATTGATTTATGCTACGGTTATTGCGATTATAGAGATTTAACGAGAGTTTGTTATCGGAAACTGGAACTTAGTGTCTTCGATAGTTAATCTATACAAAATGATAAAATAATTAAATTCAGATGCAGCCGTAGGCAGGTATGCAATTTATGTAGAGGATAATATATCTTGTTAGAAATTATATATAAAACTTCCTAAGGTCATCGAGTCTAAAAAAGAATAATGGCTTAGATTTCTTTATTACATAATATAATCACTGAAATTGTGTTTTCATTTTTTAATTACTAAACATACTTTGAACTTTCTACGACACAACTTGCAAAAAATAATAAACGTAGTTTAATAGTTAGTTGAAGTAATTAGTAGTGTAAAGATGATACTATATTAAAATAATTTTCACATTAAAATCTGAGATAGATAAACACTGGCAAGCAATCTACATGTAAAGCGAAGCCCCTTCAACTTCCCGAGTTTCTATTATCTATTTTGTTTACACTTTACAGCCAAGGCTTCTCTCTACAGCTTTCAATAATTGTTTGAGAGGATTATCTCTACGGCGTGTCATTTTATCGACGATAATAAAAGCTAATGGAATGGAAGGTGTAACTGAAATCTTGGTACTTTTACGATTGCGTTGTTGTGTCCGAAAACTCAGCCATTTCATTTAAATCTTTACGATTCCACCTGTTTTATTTGTTCGTGGAATTAAAATTGGATGTTGGAGAAGTGTCGGTTTTTTTTACCTGTAAAGTTTATTGGTAGTGCTACTTTTCATGTCTCTTATTTATTTCAAAATAATGAAAAAGAAGTTATAACAGTTCTATTTCGATCGCGAACGGTTTTATTCATTTGAAAAATCATTAACTAGTAGGTATATATAGCTTATGATATCAAAACTTTATTGAACTTAATAATTACCTAATGCTTATTTTGAATAGTTTGATATTTACCTATAAAGAATATTGTAAACGTATGTATAGTTTAATTTAATATGTTAGAGCGTTTAAGGTGGTTGAAGTGTCAATCAGATAGAGTTACTTTGGCATTTCAAATATTAGTAGGGATTATAAAAATAAATAATAAAGTATAACAGTTAAACCAGGTCGTTTAATTATTTGTTTGTTTATCGCAATTTAACCCCAGTGTTAAGTATTTAATCCAAGACTTATCAGGACGCCCTATTGTTTAAGATGTAAATACAATAGTGGCTAAAGTAATGTAACTGTTTACAGTAAATAAAGTTATAACAGTAATAACGTAAGCAAATAAAAATATCTAATTAAGTAATTAGATAAGTACGTACATCAAGATCGTGTAGGATGTTTGTTTATCTGTGTAATATCTATCCTTTTTTGTAAATTCGAATATGGTTGACTGAATTTTTTTTACTAAAGTTTACATAATATCACTGACATTCATTACTAAAACATTAACTAGCGTGTGTAGGCGTGCCTATTAAACACGTATATCTCCTAATGAATACATATAATTATGTATAACTTCGTAATAATTGTAAATTATATCGTTGACACAACAATTCAATTACATTAACTAAGTTGTGTGTATGAATTCATTCGTCGCTTCGTCTACGCAGACAGTGATGGATTATGTGTTGAACGTGCAAAAGTTGTAAACTTTGTATATTTACAAGGCTGTCGTTTTACTTCGAAGTATTGTCTTTGGAAATTTCGCCAATTCAGCTTATTCCCGTTCATACATCACGGCTTCTGGTTTTGAGTGATAAGTAGACTGTCATAACTTTTGACATCCCGCTCATGAAAGTTTAACTGAATTATTTGTCCATGAGAAGAAAGACGATTAACATATTGCGAATGATTATTGATTAAGAGTATTCTATACAATAGGTAACAAAAATATTATAGTGATAAAATTGTTATCAGTAACGGACAGGTTTGCTGGCCTAGATTTATAGCCATTCAAAATATTTGCGTCCATCAACGAAATAATATGTGAATGGCAGTAAAGTTAGAATAAAAATGACATAATCGTCGCATAAAACGAAAGGGTGCCAATAAAAAGACCCTCTTAACGAAAGATATTATTTACTGGTGCAATATCAAGGCCGTTCGGTTGGAATAAATTCTTAGAGCTGATTTTATTTCCTGAAATCCCGGCCAAGTAATATTGTTGGTGAAAACCTTTTGTGCGACTTTACGATTCCTGTCGTTTGTTGTTTAGAATTTGGAAAACAAACACATTGACTTAACTTTTTCAATTGACAAATTAAAAATTTAATTGTTTTCGGATTGTAGCTCGGACAAAAATTTTAATGTGTGTGGGATTTTTTGATATCTGGGATGTATTATATTGTTATAATTGTAAATAAATTAAATTTTGTAAATTACTATTATAATTTAGCAATTTCCGAATAAGAGACTCAGAATATGGGCTTTGGACTCGTCAAATTAAAGATAGTTGGTATCCACTGGTATTTATATTTATAACCTTGCTTCACTTGTATTATTTCATTTTGCTCACCTTGTATTGATACGGTTTTATTTAAATAATAGCAACAAGTTTTATTAATCTGCTGGTATTAAAACTTTATATTTTAGAAGAGAGAGCTTACCAATGAGCCTGCAACGTGATTCAAGTATTACCCGATGAACATCATACACAATCTGATTCAATTAATATAATTATACAAATCCGGTCTGGGGAATCCGTTCAATAAAATCTCATTTTAATTTCTGAACGCGAATCCGTGAATCGCGTTCTTTGTCCGTATTGCCACTCGATCTTTTTACGGGTCGGCCATCTCACTTTCAGCCCAGAATAAACACATTTTTATTCCGATCTCATGCTAATAAAATGCAAATTTGGCCCTTTCGGCTTAGGGTTTGGCAATTTTCAACAAATGTTTCCTATTGAATTTTATTTGACGTGCTTAATTGTTGGTTGCACGAAACATATTTGGTTAGAGGACTTCGATATTGTTTCATTCATTAGTGTTTGAGAGTTTCCGCAAATGGTTCCGTATTTAAGGATAATTAAACCGATGGTTTTCAGAGGTGTTTACAAATAAAAATTTGTTTACTATTAGTATTACTTACTATATTTGACACTAAACAATAAATATGCGTGGATTGTGGTGCTATCAATTCTCCATATAATATCATTGGGTGCTATGCACCACTTATATATAAACTAAATACAAAATTGGATTTATTATTCGAAATTATAACAATTAACAACTGTTATGTAAAATATTGGCTTTATGAATCATTCTTTAAATGTTTAACTCTAGTGAAATGTAGAGTTAAAACGTGATTTGAGCAGAGCAATCCCTTAGTGCGATGTCTTCGTTGTCGCAGCTGATGTTCTAAGAAAAGAACGAGTCTCCACGGGCTATTTATTCAGTGATATAGTACTAGTATTCCCAAATCGGTAGCCATTTTGAAGATTGCGCAGCGGATCGCCTGCAACGTCGTCTACAAATTATGTTCTACGCGTCCATACATACGTTACCCGACGTTTTCTGTTTCATAAATCTCCATTTAGAGGCATTTCGCACGTGAATAGGCTCGTTAGTCATAAATATCCGAACTCTGGTCGTTATGTCTTATTCAAGATAGGCGGCGTGTGTTGGAAAAATGATATAATTTTTCATATCATAGGATTAAAAAAACAGACGGTGAGAAATAAGCTCTATCGCGTACGATATTTTTACAAAGGATTCTGATTTTCTCTGCGAAATCTGAAAAGAAACTATTGATAGTAAGCTGTTGTCTAGGTTGGGTATTATATAAATAAATGGCCTGTTGTATTATTGAAGATTATTTTTAAAATTTGGAAAGGCTTAGAAATTATCTGCCATTAAAAAATTTTAATAAAAAAATAAATGAATTTTTCAAATAACGTTTTAAACATTCGCCTGTTGTAACAAATGCAAGTATTTGGGCGACTATAGTTTCGCGAACCACGAAACAGTTTTAAATCGTGCATTGTGACCCTAATCGAATCGTTAAAATAATTCAAACCTCCAAGATAAAACTATCGAAACGATTTTATAGTAGAGAATAAAATTCTCAGCTACGGTTTGAGACCTATATTCATGATAACAGAAAAATATGGCAGGCCGATGTGTAGGTAACAACCCATGACCTTGTAAGTTGTACGTTAAAAATATAGAGGTCAGGTCATTTGAAACTTTTCAGATTTCCTTTTTATACCAATCTTAACATGGTTTGTGCATTATACTAAAATACATTATTATAAAAAGAAATAGAAGTTAAAATTTTCCCTAACGTTTCATTCGATATTTAAGAATGAAACATGCATTGTATCGAGATTTATGACTCTCTTTATCATGTATAATAAATTCTAATATTAAATTCAGTTACCTACAAATATTTTGCTGGTTGACTTCACAAAGATTCTCCTAGTAATTTTAAATATACCTAAATACATTGGTGAACGATTTTAACAATAGCTACTTTAAAAATGTACAAACGGTTCTTTTGAAAAATTAAATTAGGAATAAACCAATATTTAAAGCGGTTCATTAATGTATTGTTATGATACAAAAGCCTTTAATGTCGAGATCTCGTTCGGCGAACTTTTTACCCTTGTTGAAAACTCTCAAGGCTTCTGAAATGAAGTAATTGTAATTACAAAGTCATTTAGTACACCCAGTTTCTCGTATGTTACTTGTTTACTTGGGGTTAAGTTTTATGTTCGTAATTAGCTTGGCATTTCTCTAATTTTGTTTATTTCTAAACCTCTATGGTTGATAAATTTTCGAATATTACCATCCTCCGTAGTAATTGGATTTGAAACGACAATTTTAAAGTTTGTGTTACTGATTACTATATTGATCCCTTCTTTATGTTTGATATATTCGTGCAAAGTCCGTACATTAAATTTTATGAAGAAGTCGACAAGTAGATACTGGGAAGCAACAGGGATTAATTTCATTCAATTACTTATAGCATAATTCTAAATTCTGGATTCACAATTAAAATAAATTTATTATTTACGATATTGTTTTATACTTTCCATGTATTTTATTTAGGTTTTTAACTGTATAAGTAGTAAGTACCTACTGCATACGATCTATTACTATATATCGTCTTGAAATAATAGGTACTATTTTTTTGTAAGTAGGTACATATATTTAAAAATTGCCTACTTATTGATATCCTGCTTTTTTTCTTCTATACCTCATTTATTAGTAAGTAAGTGGCTAATATTAGGAATGTAACATTATCCCATCATTTCACTTAAATATTTGTTTGATTTCTTGAGATCCTTGCTCTTTTGTTTTCCTTTGATCTATTATTAGATGGTTATTACTTTTATAATATACCTATATGTTCAAAAACGTAAACATTTTAGAATACATACATTAAAATGACGTTAGTTTTTTATAGAAGTTTTATTGTTTATTCCATTATAAACATGTAAAGTATATTCTGAAAATGCAATAATTAATGATGCAAGAGGCTTACATTCATAAAAATCTAATAAAAATAGGTACCGAATAAAAAAAGGTTTGATGAACTCCAAATATAATTCTGAATTCGTTGTTAACATGTTTCAAATTCAAATACAATGCATTTTTTTATTACGTTGCTTTTTATATTTTACAGTTGAAAATATAGGTAAATATATATTGTTCAGGAATAAAATATAATTGTTCAGATAATAGTACTTATCATATAAAGCAAAAAATGGACTGGATATGAAATTAACAATTAGATATAGAACGTTCGAAATAATTACACTTAACAACAACGATACTTCATTCAATACCTTTTAACATACAATGGAATTGAATGAAATATGTAATTATATTTTTATGAATATATTTTTATACAATTTTTGAATTTTATCGTTTTATTACAAATACTTAAAACTATTCTATCTATACTTGTTATTGTGCTGAATTAAAGTTAATTATCATCAACAAGCTAACAACTAATTACATTTTATGTTCATTGGAATAATTAATGTTGGCGGCAATGCACTAATGAGTACAATTGTGTTGACAAACAAACATTAAATAAAATCTATTAAACATAACGTTGTGTGCGACATACGAGTCAACATGCAGTGGTGTGCAAACACACCCCACATCCAATTAGGCTAGATACTGAAATTTCGGTCTACACTATACCTTATTTGCTTTTCAACTTCGGTCGAGGTACTGCGGCGGCTATTGTACGTCCTATTAGCGGGATTGACTTTGTCTTTCAAACTAACATTATGTTTGAGCGTTTGCGAGGCACAGTTTTTGAGTTAGCGCGAAAATTGTATTGTCTAAAAAGTTATAAATAGTACCTATGTTTTGTGTTTAGTTATATACGAATGTAGTCGTAATATGAGGGTTAGGTTTATTAAGCACTAGCTTCCGCCCACGACTTTGTACGTGCATCCCCGTTTTTCCCCGTTCCCGCATGAATTTCGTGAAATCCTTTCCTAGGGGACGCCTACGTTATGACATCTACCTGCATGCCAAATTTCAGCCCGATACGTCCAGTGGTTTTGGCTGTGCGTTGATAGATCACTATATCAGTCACCTTTGAGTTTTATATATATATAGATTCTTTAAACAAATAAAACTGTAGAGTTTTCTTCAGTTTAGCAAAATATCTTGAGATAGATAGTTGGCATTGTACTGTTGACATTATAGATTGAGTTTAGAATCTAGTAAATTTATCGATACTAGTAAATTATGGACACTAGTAAAGGAGCTTTGGGATAAATATTTCTTTGTAATGTTAATCGACGTTTTAAAAATATCTTCCGACTATATCGCTCATATATGAGTTGTCATGTTTGTAGAAAGTTATACAAGTTGTTCATGCCAATTATTGTAGAAGGAATCAACAAACTCATAACTTTTATCTTGTTTGAGGTAACTTTTTCTATTTGGTTGTGATTTATGTTATTGAATGTTTACTTGACATATAGTTTAGGCGAATTAATGTAATGTTGATAAAAGAATTAAATGTTAGTAAACATGTAGTTAGATAAACACTTTGAACTAGTTTCGTATATTTTGACCAATACGGTAAATTCAAGCATCTACACAACAACTGCTAAGATATTTTGGATCTTTCATGTCCCAGGGATTGCTATAATATTGTGGATCAAGTGAAACTCATTTTATTAATGTTGTACCAAAATCTGCGATCTGCGATATCCAAATTTTTATGCTAAATAAAATAAAATAATTCTACTCGAATCGAGCCCGATAATCCTTTGACGGAAAGCTAATGTCGAAAAATGTAAAAATAGGTTTGCGATTTATTAAAAATTCTGAATATTATATATAACTTATTTGGCTGTTATATTCCTATTAACATTACTCTTTCAAACTTCATGTTTTGCATTCACTTTTAGTTTTCTTGTATAGTATCAACATGAAAGCAGACGAGGCGGTAGTGATTTAATGAAGCCAATAAATCAGGTTCCAACCGGACGCGTAATGTCCATTCACCACTGTGCCCAAACTATAAACGTTACAGCTCTGTAATATTCTTAACGCGCTATTATCTCCCTTATAAATAATTCATTAATTCAAGCTAAAATTACCCCAAAACTGAACTATGAAGAGCATTGTCTGCGTTCGCCAGATACTAAATCTGTTTATTGTTTCCGAGAAGCAATAATACACCGAGAGCAAGACAATGTCAAACCATTCCGTTTCAGGCGCTGGTTTCACACAAGTACACTGGAACTAGTGTCGTGTAACCCTTTATTCTCACTACTAATCTAAGAGAAACAAGAGCGAGCTAGGATTGTGCTTAACTGTATTCGACGTTCATTGCTTGTTATTTCCCATTCTGCGGGTTCGCACGCTGCCGAGACGCTTTTGGATGTTTTTTTCTTTATTGGCAACATATTGTGTGATGGAATAATTTTGACAGCGGCCAGTGCACATGTTTATATTACAACTAAGTTCAACAAATATACACAATACTTATAAACGAACCAAACAGCTCTCGAAAAACTTAACGAGGAGTTCAACAGATTAATATCCAAACAGTGTGTGGATGAATGAATTCGATATATTGACTGTATTTTGTAATTTAAAAACTTTTTATAATATATTGCCTGAAAATATTTTTTAACAACTAACTAAACATTAAACACTTGACCGTAATTTGAAGCTTACTTATTGAGAAGGTACCTAGCTTTTTCCGCCTATTTTCCCTCTCTTTCTCGTTGTATATATGCTATCTCTCTCGCACACGGCACACCTCCCACCAGGTGGCGCGGCCGGCGCACGATAATGTGCAGGCGCTAGATCTTCTTCATTGGCGTCTAGCTTCCGCCGCGAGAAGGTTGTCTACAAGACTACAACCTTGGTGCTATTAAGTATTAAGTATTGCATATTGCAAGTGCTAAAAGTGTGAAAAAGTGTATCCCGTCGGATCGGTACAGTGAGTTATTTTTACATCTATTGTAATGACATTTTACTTAAAAATGAGCAAAAATCTTTTAAATCGACGGTATATCCGTTGGACTTTATTTAAAATGCTGAGGTCTTTTAGTGAATCCTTCAGCAATAGTTTATTTTTCAATATGCTTTAAATACTTAATAGCATGTTAGATATTTAAAATTAACGATACAACCGTTACATTTTACGTGAAATAGTAACTTTTCTTTTGAAATATTTTATAAGTAATGCAATATATACTAATGAATATTTGAATTTCTAATACTGTGAGTAAAGCAGATTTTAACGGATTTACCGTTCGGCTTTACTCGTATCGTTAATATTACTTTTGTGATTATTTGATATTGACTAAATATATCAAATACCCTCTCTTTTATATAGATATTTTTATTTTATTTCATTTTTAATGTGTTTTTATTACAAGGTTACAAGTGAATATTAATAGTATGTATGGATAAATCCAAGGCTAATCCTATGAGCCAACTCAAAGCTTAAGGCCGTGTACGCGGTCCGTGCGCTGTTTGGCTCAAATATGTGATTTTTCAAACCAGATTGTCCATCAACCACTTATCTTACAAACATATGAATTACTAATAATTTTAGGAAATTTTATTGTCTATATAGTTAGTTAAGAGTTTTTTTCAATTAATACAGTATTTGTGAATACCATCAAGATAACTGAGCCGATGATTACTTGATTTCACTTTTAGTGTCAATTTCGAAGCTAAAAATATCTGAAATTGCTGACAGATCTAACACACATTTTTTTTAACTAACTGGAAAAATCCTTATTAAAATAGTTAGTTAAAAGATTTTTTTATTTTGGACTCCTAACTTACGAAATTAAAATCCGAACAATGTGAATTTTTTTTGAAATTATAGTCGACAAAATGATTATTTTCACCAAGATATTTGACTTAGTTGAATATAATTTATACATATTGCAATAAAAGAACGTCTTACTTATAAGATAAAATTTAAAAAATCAACTAAGGTACCTCTATTATTTTTCTACAATTTTTTTTAAAGTACTATAAAACACTGCGCGCGACCCGATTAAAATCAGTCGGCAGCGAGCCTTTTCAGAGAGAGGACATGTTGCTCGGCGCTCTCCTGTGGACCTATGCTGTTCATAGTAAAAGGATAGCGCAAGCCGCGATCTATCGTAATAGATCGCGGAGATTTTGACTTGCGTTAAATTGAATAAGCCCTCTTAACAGGCATGCAATCCATTGCTACGACTTTATTACATTGTCGTTATCACTAGGAACGGTTCGGAGTATAGTTTATAACTAAAAATTATCGAACGAGATGAGTCAGCTCAAAGAACAAATTATATAGGTATTACCTATAACAGGAACAAATTGATGTTAGCGTAATTGCACGAATCACAACGTGTCCGAACATGTCGAGATATGTTATAAATCGTCCGGGAGTTAGCCGCTCATCTGAATAATGATGGAATACGCACAATGCACATGTTCAGTAGGTACCATGAACGTACCACACATTCAAAAGTATCCGTAGTCTATACGTGTCCTTTTATGAGTATTAATCTGATCCGTATATAAGCGAAAATAGACATAGGTATTACACACAGCAATTTTGGTTTGAAAATTACTTTTATTTATATGCTTCAAATGATGTTTCCTATGTTTCAAATGATGCAACTTTTTGGTTAAAACGAGTAAGTGCCAAAATTTTACATTTAAATTTTCTAGTTTGGAAAGAGACGTTATCGTATAGTTATCGAGATACCTTAATTAGAAATTAAATTTAGAGACATTTCAAAGGATTTACTATTCACATATTCTAACGTTTTAGAATAATATTATAAACTTGTACACCTTGACAAAAAGTAAAAAATTGCGGGTGAGCGGAGATTATTTTGTGCAATAAAACCGTTCTACGATGGTATGGCCACGTATGGCTGCGTTCGTAAGGAATGTTAACGGATATAAAGCAACTGAATGTGACATCGATTGTATGAACTAAATTAAATATGAATCGAAGTTCATTTTAAAATTTTGTGTAAATGATTTGAATTTTGACTTTATTAAATAGTTAAAGCCTTCTTTTTATATATACATAACAATTAATTACCATTGTCAAATCAATTCTTATTTCATCCTGGACAGCTGTTGCTAGCATTGGAAAATAAGTTAAAGTACCTTGTTACTATATTATTATTTTAAATGATTATTAACTTCTAATTTTATATTAGCACCTTAAATCTTGCTCGAAGCAGATTACATAAATGTGGCCGCTAGGTTTAACCGCTACTCCTCGCAGGTTAGGTTCGTTAGCCAGGTTAAACCCACCCTCGCAGGGTGACTATTAAGTATTTTTGGGAAGGCCCTACTTATTTCAAATTACAAACATCCCTCGCGCAGCTGTCGCTCGCAGGGAAATAGGTGCAAATATATCAGCCCTCGCGGGGCTTTGATTACAACCGCCCTCAAGGAGAAATGGTGGAAATATATATCAGCCCTCGCGGGGCTTTGATTACGACCGTCCCTCACGGGGAAATGGTGCAAATATATATCGGCCCTCGCGGGGCTTTGATTGCGGTTGGTGCAAATATACAAAGGATTGATCATTAAAATGATCATAGATATTTGCTTTCGTCAACGAGGACCCACGAAAATGTTAGAGATGACAGTAACGGATCTTCACTCTTCTAAGGTAGGTAGAAAAAGGTTTTGAAATCTAATTCACAGTGGGCCATCTATACAATATAAGTATAGTAATATAACCTAATAAATACAATAAAATAGGTAAGAGACGTTAAATAATGGACGCATGAAATGAATACTTTGTATCCTAAAAGGTTAGCTTACGCTTATTTAATCAGGAAACCACCATTGGTTTATCAATTATGGAAATTGCGACTTGAACAAATTGTATTTACCAATGCAGAGCCTCACAATGCAGAGAATCACAACAAAGAGAGGCGAGTCGGATCAAATATCATCTCGCAGATGATTTGTGGCGGTGGTTTCCAGGATTGTCACCAAGCCTTGTGTCAATGGTATATTTGTTATCGTAATTCCATGGCACTAGCCGACCAATTTTCACATAAAATCACCTGAAGAGATTTTTTAATCGCAAAGCGATTGAATGTAACAAATTACGATTGGTTATGTATAGTTGACCTCTCATAGGCCTACTTTAGTTGCCCGATCTTGTAGGCAATTTATTCGACTCGTTTATCAACCCGTTTGGCCTCATTATGGCACCCATGAGTTTTTCTTCAGGGCTCAAACAATAAATCGCTGAGGGATTAGGATAATCATTTGCTTAGACAAGTTTCTTGTCATCCCACCAGGATTATTATATTATATAATAAACTTATATGCAACTATTAACGTAAAACGTTTAAGGACTCAACGAGTACTGTGAATTATGACTATTGAGTTACTTAGGATAGAGGATAATTAATAACGGAAGTTCAATCCTTCCAAACAAAAGCCTCGTATTATTAGATATTACTTGGAACCCCTACCCTTCACGAGAAAGCTCTGCCAGATGACTTCACATTTCTTTGATTTGAAGGGGGGGGGGGGGGGGCAATAAATGCAATGCAATACAGACTATACGGCTTTTGAAACATTATAAATATACCAGATAAGCGAACTAAACCTTTCTGGTTTAGTTCTTGCTATATCGATATCCGTGCCTGCTTCTCGTGGTTGCGATTGAATTAAGTTTATCAATGGTCATAAATGCAATTCTATACAGATGATATACTGCATTTTAAACATGACAAAGTCTAGTAAGCCAACTAAACTTTGCTAGTTTAGTTCTTACTATATCACTGTCCGTGGCTGCCTCTCGTGGTGGTTACAGATGACTAAAGTAACGTCCTGTCTTCGCATCCACAACCAACTGTCCTTTCATAATCTTAAAACAGATTCATTCGACATAGATCCCCACGAGTTCAGTTCTTCATTTTTGCACTCGAAAAACTGTGGACAACCCACGAGCAGTGCCTCCATTGGTAGCAGTTACAATCAAGGGGTAACTAAGGTAAGCTAGCCATATTAGGGATGTTGGAACAACCGACCATATTCAGGGCAACTTTCTTTGTCCAGTTTAACGTTTAGGCAGTCGTAGCATTCCTACGGAACAAAAATGGGATCAGATCTGCACCCTTAATGCAGTTAATCGAAAGGAGATACCTTCAGACGACGATAGTATTCAGAACGCACCATATTCCTGAACATAATAATGCATATTAATCTGTTGCCATTGTCCTGCAGCAGAATTCCTTAGCGATAATTTGTTCTCGTTAGAGCGAGCGAGGGTTGTAACGATAATATGAGAAATCCTAGTCAGTTCGAGGCCTGAACGACGTGTAAGAGTACTGCTATTTCAGTAGTAGTAGCACCGAGAAGGGCGAAGGTATTCTGGAAAGCAGAACTGAAGGCCCGGTCAGCAGCACCATTCACCTAATAGACAGTGTTTAGTGCTGCACCACTAGAATCTGACTCTGAAGGTATACAGAAATGTATACATTTTCCAAATATCAAATGTTATAGTCTGAAGAAAAATCCTATTTGCCTCCGTCTACCCAAAAGACATACGGAGTAGCTAGTAGAAGTTGGTTGAATTAGAATAAGTATAATTAAAAACCTTTGTTACTTACTGGATAAATTTGGCTCATTTCCTATCTGACGTTCATATAGCTGTTGATGGCCTAGATGTTATGCACAAACACTTTCATTATAAATAAGTCACGTTATGTAGTCCCGAGACTTTTGGTATATAAGTTCTGATGTAAACCATAACTATACCTTAAAATTAATTTGATTAAAACTTAACGTACTTAGCTGTAGTAATTGCAGGTTTGGGACACAGATAAGCTCTTATCATTTTAGTCTCTAACTTCTTGAGTTCATTATATGTTTCCAGTACAGAGTTGAAAACCTATCAGTTTTAAATAAATAATTCATGCATTGCACTGAAAGTACCAGCCATGTTTATATTATGATCGGTGGCGTTGGCTCTAAACATTAATAGACACCGCACGCTTTGGTTGGATGTTACATATTATCTGTATTATAATTTAAACCGCTTACCTGGTTTATTTTATTACCTTATCCAAGGGATGACCTTTTAATTTATTTGACCCTAAAAGTAAAGACCAAGGTCTCTACTTGTCCGCTAGTAGCAGGTTGGGTTAGAACTGTGTGAGTTGAGACAGCTGGTAAATCTATGTTATGAGGATTCAATGGTGCTTCTACAGAAGTCTAATTGAATAAATAAAGGTTTGAGTTTGAGGTATTCTTGCCTCGTCGGTGATGAGCTGTTGCTTAATTTTGTAAGTAACATCTAAATGCGTAATTAAAAGTCGTTACTTGCTCTTTCGCAGATTTACGCTAAAGATAGTGGAAATTGTAGTAACTTTAACTTTTCAAGCCCAAAAGGTTAACTAAGGTACGCTTAAACCAATCTCATAAGTTCTAATACTTTTAATCATTATGATTTACTTTTTGGTTCCTATTTGATTAACTTTTTATTGTTAATATAAATAATATAAAAATTTAAAAATTTGTGTGATTTATTGGTATACTATCTGCACACCTTACTCTTTCAAATAAAGAAATAAGTAATTACTTATGTACCTATTCAAATTCACATTGGCGTCCATATATTGTACACCAGGTGGGTAACAAACAGGTCTCAATAAGTAAGCTTCAAATTACGGTCAAGTGTTTAATAGCTGTGTTTTACCTGAAATAAAACACATATTAAATACTTACCTATATTTGAAGCTTACACTTAACGTCCACCTGTTGAGTATTTCGACTCAATGAAGAAGATCTAGCGCCTGCACATTATCGTGCGCCGGCCGCGCCACCTGGTGGGAGGTGTGCCGTGTGCGAGAGAGATAGCATATATACAACGAGAAAGAGAGGGAAAATAGGCGGAAAAAGCTAGGTACCTTCTCAATAAGTAAGCTTCAAATATAGGTAAGTATTTAATATGTGTTTTATTTCAGGTAAAACACAGCTATTGTAGATATTATAATGTGTACTAACCATGCCATAGCAAAATGTTAAAGCAATATTTACGTTTGGATATTACGCGGACATTTTGCTAGCAGTAAT
This sequence comes from Colias croceus, assembly GCF_905220415.1. Lineage (NCBI taxonomy): Eukaryota > Metazoa > Arthropoda > Insecta > Lepidoptera > Pieridae > Colias > Colias croceus. The sequence continues at coordinate 5,148,880 of NC_059552.1, read as the reverse complement.
AGTTACCCTTAAATTTAATAATGTTTCTCTTAACGCGCACGTACCTTATATAAATCATAAGCCGAAAAGTTATTCGAAAAGTCATCTGTTTACTAGAAGGATAGTTTATGTCTCAACAATATATTTTGTTTGGAAAGTGTTTTCTTAAACTGGTCGAGATGGTATCGCCATCGGTGCGGAGCGAAGTAAGAAAGTTTTTAAATATCGGTGCGATACAACCCTTTATATTGGCAGACGATTTATCACTGTCCAAAACATACCAAACAAAAATCGGTTCAAATATTTATATTACGGTTTTGGTCGACTGTATTTGCAGTATCGTTATCATAAAATAACCATTTGGAAAATGGTACCTGGAGGTAATGACATAAATCGAGGAGAAATATTTCTAAAAGAGTTATGAGTCACCATTTATAAAGTTTATATGACTAATAGAGACTCAGGAATTTCGGCTTAAAGATAACTTACTGCTTCCTACAAATGGCCTGTATTTGGCTTCTAAAATATGCAGCATTCAGGAGTAGTGCCTATAACCTACTCTGCAGTTGATTCGGTTAAAAATGGAGCAGTTAATTAATTGTATGAATATGTTAATGAATGAAACAACTGTCAATCAAAACACAGGATACAACGATCGACTTAAAATAACATTCTAATAACAATTGTTACGCGGAAATTCGTACTATTATTGTATCATTAGGCGCTCTAACAATGCTTTATGAAGTAACGTTTAAATTAAATTTCCCGTAGCCCTCAAATGTATTCTTTTATCAAAGAAATAAGTGTCTGTTTTTCAATACTCGAATGTTTTCGTTTGTTATTCAGATTTGATACTTCAATCGATCTCCTCCGATACACCGCACCTATTTTTCTTACCTTATCTGTATAAAGGATCGAGGCGGAGTCGTTTTTATTTGGTCTATTTTTTCTGTTCCGGAGTATTTGAGCAACAAATCACTTTATTTGTAAGACGATTGTTTTTTTAGATTAAGTTTGGAAGAACTGTTATAAAACAACAACATATTAGATACTCCTTTTTTTTTAGTGGGGAAATCTTCCAAAGATACCCACGGCCCCCGGGGAAGGAGCCGTGGGTTATGTCGGATTCTTACCGACTAAAACCCCACTGTGTTCCGTCGAGCCGCTTTAATGATGGGGCCGCGGGTATTGATTAGAATTCTTCCGCGACATATTAGATACTCCTAGTGCAGCGCGGGTTTCATGTGCGGAAACCTGTAACTAAATAACCTGTAAATTCTGGTACCTACATATAAATATAAATAACTGGCAAGTAGTATCAAAATCCGTTCAGTGATTTTTGTGTGTTAGAGTATCATATATAATCTTACAAAATTTCCTGAACATTCGACCTATACTCGTTCGCCATGATTAAAGTATTGAAAGAAATTTTTTCATTCAATTCTTTCTACGTATATTACATTTACTGATTCTTATACCTAATAGGAACTGTTTATAATAATTTACGTTATAGGTGTATTCTCGCCAGTTTCTGTCGAAACCCGAGATAATATATTATGTAATTTGATTCAAATTGCCATGATCTAATTTATCATTGTATAGAATGCCATAATACTCAGGGTAATTCGAAATACCTAATTATATTCTAATTGGGTTTCGCTCTATCGGATTACAAACGGGCCATAATTGCTACGTACTTCACATGTAAAAGTTCACAGAGCATGTGCCATTCTTCATGAGGCGGTAACTATTTAATTCTATTTTATGGTCAATTGCAGTAACTGCATGCAGTTCCGTTTTCATATTCATCATATATCAAAAAGGTAATATTCGAGAAATATCAAAAACGTTCCGTAGTTTATCAGAGTTTTATGTCGCACGTTAATAAAATATTGATGCCATTTCAATACACCCTGGAGTTTCGTGCTGTAATATATATTATGTTCATAATTTCAGGTATGGCACTAAGTTATGACTTTGTATATTTTTTAGCACACTGACATTAAAATATTTTTAAACTTCAATAGAATTATCGAAGTTTTAAGACGATCAATAACGTTTTTTACAAATGTCTACGATTTTTAGAACTCGGTGTTTCAGGGATATTGCAATTTTATGGCACTGCCGGTACGTGATTGCTGGAAAATGAAGTTAGAAAAATTGCGTAACGATCCTCCACAGATGTTAAATGTAAGGCCACGTTTGTAGTTTATAGATAGAGATTTTTTGGTAAACTGGGTACAATATATCTCAATAATATATCTCTATACAATACTCTAAAATAAATTGATTTTTCAATTTATCTGCGCATGTTGTAACATCACCACTGCTCGAACGGTGAAGGAAAACATCGTGAGGAAACCGACATGTCGAAGAATTAAAAAGTTCGACGACATGTGTCATCCGCCAACCCGCACTTGGCCAGCGTGGTGGATTATGGCCTGTACCCTCATAGGAGGCCCGTGTCCCAGCAGTGGGAACGTATATGGGCTGATGATGATGATGATGATGATGATACAATACTCATCTTTATCGAATATAATATACTTACTTAGTTTTTTTGGTGTAAAACGAAATTTTATTATATATTTTTAGATTTGCTATAACGATAGAGTTATTTTATTATACCTGCAATCCAATATCCTTGAAACTCAATAATCTATATTTAAACATAGATGGCTCGATAAACAATACAACAAGACACTAAAGTAATATCGGGATTCCTCAATCCTTATTGATAAGCAAATTGCGACATCATACTGATATTATATTCAAATGATAATAGAAATTTCCTGGGTTCGCATCGAACTTTTAGTTAGAGAATTTCGAAGTTTGTTAAGTTCGAGAACAAAAGACACAACATTATATTATAAAAGTTACGTTTTCCCGACATAAGTTTCTTTTCGGAGGACGATGTTATGAATATCTAACATTTCACATTTAGCACATGGACGAATGTTTCGTGAAACTAGTCAACTAGTATACTTATAACGTGGAACGGAAATTTGATATTTAACATGAATTAGGGCTGATTTTTGAATGCTTGGTTAAAACTTATTCATCGAATAATGTATAAAACTACCATTTTAAAAACGTATTCTTATTGCCTATATTTGACAGTTTACGTGACATTTTAATATTATCGTGTAATACTTTATTGGACGGGTAAGTTTTATCTTAGGATTGAAATATCGGCCCTTAATAGAATAAACTTTTAAATGAGTTAGTTATATGAATAAACATTGAATTGTTAAGTCTATGAATATAAACCAGTCTATTATTGTAAATTATTCATACATTTTATAAATTACAGTTTCATTAAATCTTTAAAATTTATAATAATAAAATCTACTTAACCCAGGTTTAATTTTAGATTATCGTATTGGTACAAATTTTTGTGAAACAATTCAATCTTCAATCGTTATAGTTTTTTCGTAATGGATTACAGATAAATTAATATTAAGTAATTATTTTTATTTATTTGTAAATAAAATTAGGTAACGTTTAAACTTTAAACGTATTGAAATCGTACCAACACTATTTACTTAGAAATATAAAAAATCTTTATTGAAAAAGTTTTAAAATAATACAGTTTATACAATTTGTACTTGGCGATAATATATTATACTAGCTGCGCTTCGCGGTTATACCCGCGTAGATCTGCCCCTGTTGGGCGTAGTATGATGAAATATTGCCTATAGCCTTCCTCGATAAATGGGCTATCTAACACCGAAAGAATTTTTCAAATCGAACCAGTAGTTCCCGAGATTAGCGCGTTCTAACAAACAAAGATACAAGCAAACAAACAAACTCTTCAGCTTTATAATATTAATATAGATTATAGCCGTACGAACAATCTATTCTCAAACTAAAACGTTTTTAGTTCAGACGTAAGAAAGCGTAGATACTAATATTTATTACTCCCTAATTTCGAAATCATGTTAGTACTGCCAGTGTTATTTCAACGAGCAATTTAAATTTTTCCTTCCCAGCTGTAAGCTCCAGGTGTTAATAAAACAACACTTAAACGCTTCCTTTATTTAATGAAGACCTGTGTAATCTTATAAAACGAGCCAACGGTTCGTAAATTAAATTGCCATTGACGATACAGCGATCTTTTTTTCTATTATATTGTCTATGTAAAATATCATATTACAGTGATTATTAGCTTTATTGGGTTGCCAGTTTTTATATTGTTAAGTACACGAGGCAAATTATTATTTACTGGTTTATTTATTCTATTACGTTTATATTATGATTATTCACTAGTTATTTTGAAGTTATATTACTGTTGAATATAAAATTCGTTATAATATAAAATTGTAAACATTGGAACGTTCATTGAAAACTCAAGAATAATTTATTATTGAGAATGCTCTGTTGCGTGAGTGGTTGAAAGATATCGGATTCGTCTTAATGATGAGAACGACATTGGTTTTGTATTTCAGTTTCCAATCTTAGCGCCAAAATAGAAAATGTTCCTTTTTTTATTCTATGACGCTGGGTAAGTTAAAAGTAGACGATAAAATGTTGGTTAATTTTTTTCAAATAATGAAGTTAGACTATTAATTTGTATTATTAAATGTCGAAATTTTATATCTAAATAAGAATCGATATAAAGATTAATAAGTACAAACAAACATAATGAGCGCAATACTGCTAAGTAGGTAGAGATTTTTTGGCAACAATATCATAGTTTGGCCTACAACCAGTAAATATTATACGTAATAATTTATGTCTCTACGTCCGTTTATCCGTAATAAATCACTCATTGAAAGTTATGGAAAACCATCTGTTTTGTGCACTCACAAATATATTAAAATTATGTCATAAACAGCACGGTTGCTTATTTATGAATTTTTTGTTGGTAATAATTCATATGGAACATTTTATTACTCTTATTGACTGAATCTTAATTTATTAACTGTCAAGTTCTAATAGGTACTAAAACATCTGCTAATCGTCTTAGTTTTGAAATACAGACTTTTCTGAGCATAAATATTGGGATCTCTCTTTATCAGTTTTCTCAGCAACGGAGTTTATTTTTTTGTCTTAATTATTGTAGTAGTGGATTAGGTTGTTAATATAATATGCTATTCATGTATGTATAATGTATATGCCTAATTCTTAATAAAGTATAGCAATAATGTCAGATGTAAAGTCTTACAAAAATTTATATGGGAATCTATTTTCAATATAGACTCTTTACTAGACGCGAATTAGCTCGCAAGTGCACCTGCTCCTCTCAATATAATTTAAAGTCCTATTTATCCTTCTTTCTCCTCAATATTATGCATGCAGGCAATTCATGTTATCGTGGTCATACGTTTTAATAAACTCCGTCACTTGGAATCGTAAAGGCTGGTTTACGCTACACCGTGTCACGATCGGGCTGTGTCCGGGCTCGATCAAACATATTAAAGATAAACATTATTGTATACTTTTTGTATGTGATTCATGGCTAAACGGACGAGGCACATCGCTAAAATATGTATGTATATTTTTTCATTTATTTCTCGGCTTCGGCTAAGGTGAATCGTGAATCGTGCTTTAATCATCTCGTCGTCTACGTTTTAATTTTTGCACTCAAATACTTTATCTTAGTTTAATGTACGGCTAGATTTAAAGTTCGTATATCACGTAGATGACATTCCGATGCCTAGATAGATTGAAGATTGGAACACACCTTTTTGGTTCTAATATTCCTGCTAGGCTTTGTGTTGGAATATAAGGACATAGAACTTTATCTTATCTGTTTCAGTAACTTACAGCTTAAAGCCTTCGCCAGGCAAAAATGCGTTAGACAAAACCTAAATTTACATCAGGACAAATGTTCTCGAAAATTTAATATTATATATCAAGCCGATTTATTTTGCCTTTTCCCAAAGCCTATCCCACGTACGCTGAATAAGTGGAATTCAATATTGTATGTGTAAAAGTAACATATACAGAGGGTGAGGAGAGAAATTATTGTCCGTGTCGGAAATGTGGCGAATTACGCTGAAAGGTCAGCATTGACGGTCAACGAGAAAATCCAAGCATACGAAGGTTTTGTTAATTTGGATTTTGGCTTACGAATATTCTTACACGTTTGTGTTTGTTTCGCGTAAAGATAGAATTGCTGAAAGGTTGGAAGTGCAGCTTTCCACGGACATCTCGTGATTTTCTACACGTGATCTTGTTATTTTATCAAACGTTTACGTATTTTAGTAGTATGTGTACTGTGTTCGTATTTTTGTAACATTCTTTGTATGTTAATAGACCAACGACTGTAAAGGAATGTATGCTATTAATGCATTATAGTATAAGGTATGTTTATTGAGAATTTATAAATAAAACATAACTTCAATAAAAGAAGAAGAAAACTACACCTAAATTGAAGTAAGTTGAAGTATACTTAGGTACACTCCAGTCGAGTATTTCACAAACGAAAAGATGTTGATTTGTTCGCTCTACAATGTAATCCAATAAGAAACATCAATAATGTTTCTGTTGTGTTCAAAGCTTTAAGCGTTTTATGTGAGTAAATTACAAAAACAAACATATTATTCGCTCATTGCTTACTGACTCTCGATTTTCTACGTGAGTGCATTACTGATATTGATATTATGTTCAACAGATAGACTTGGATAATATAATAAAATCCGTTCAATATAACGTTATTTGAATTTCATTTCTGTTTACTTAAATATACCCTTTAATACTTTTATTGCCTCTTGAGTTGTATTTGTTATTGAGCGCAATAAAATTCATATGTTTTAAAAGTACAATAGTAAAAATAAAATTGCATATTTTTATTAAATAATATTTGCTAAAAGAACTTTTCCGATTTGTTTTCGCCTACATTCTACAGTGGTTAGAAAATTGTATCATTGGAGTTCATTTCTCAGTGATGCCCAGAAATGTCAAATGTCTTTTTCTATCTTCGATATACAGTTACAAAGCTATGTGTTAACTAATGTATTGAAAAACTGTTGGCTATCCATTAACCAAAACTTCATAATAAACAACTATTCATAATGTTATTTTATTTCTTATAAAAAAACAACAATGTAAATACTTAATTATTGAAATAAAAACAATACCTATTTTATTTCTATCCCCGTGCATTTGATCACTTACTAGGTTATGAGAAAATAAAAAAGTTTTGCTAACATTCCACAGATGTTTAACAAAACATTTTTATACGTTTTATGGTACAACTTGGATCACAAGACCAATATCTGAAATTCTGAAGTTCCAGTCGAAAACACATTTCACTTATCAGTCTTAATGATAAATTACAAGGCACATAAAAAAAGTTTTTATAGATGTTTGGAAAATATTTCAATTTTGTTTGTGTCTGTATTTATGACTCCCCGATATGGACAAATTATTTGTTGAAAGTAAGTATATACCTCTACATAAGAATTCAAGTTATTAATACATTAATTCTCTTTCGAGATTAAAACTGGTTAAAATTTATGTTTGCTGTATCAAGATAACTTTATTGTACAAAATATTAATAATTAAACATATAATATACGTTATTTAATTATAATAAAAGCTCTTCCTTGATGTAAAACGCAGTCCATAGAAGATTGCGGCATTTGTTAGCGGTGTGACCTGCACAAGAAATTAATTGGATCCTGTTGCAGTTGCGCCGTGCGGACTCGTCTCCAGTAAATTACTTCTAGCGAGAAGGTAACCTAGAAAAACACCTTTGTGTCGGGTAATTAGCTAATTATTTAATTCTTTAAAATATTTTACAAAATAAAAGTGCTAGTAAAGATGGAGGCTACACTGGAAAGATGTTATATTTCCAACTGTTTCCACGAAGTTCATGTTTCTCTCACGATTGAATGGACTCTGCTGTTTTCTGTTAATTAATAGTGTTAAAATATATTTCGTTATATTTTTAATACATAATACATGTTAAAAATACGTTTAATACATAATCTATTGAGAGAGCTTTATACAAAGTTAATTAGTATCTAATTGATGACATTGGAATCAACAGTGTATATTATAAGTCCCATGGTAGAGCTGTCTGTTCGTGGAATAATAATAATTAATGCTAAAATTTAATACAAAATTTGCCTTTTGTAATCTGAGTTTGCAAATTGAGATAATTAAGATCGGTAAATGTTGATTATTGACTCTTTTCTTGGAAATGATGTACCCAAGATACCTATATAATAGAATTTTAATTCAATTTACATAATCAAAGGTCGTCAAAGTTTGTTGACGAATTATTAGTCCTTGTTCCTACTTACCATACTCACTCAGTCTACGGGCAATAAATTCTCCCAAAAATTCATATAATTTTGTTTGTAAAATAATGAAAAAATATAGCAGTGTAATTTATTATTGGTGTATTTAGGTACGTAATATTATATCACAGTCAAGCATCGTTCAGTCTTCAGTCAGGCACTCAGTACGTAATGTATGAATTTACGCCTCGTTAAATGTCTAAGGGAGGCATATTCCCTAATCCCTATCCTTCCTATTCTATTCTATTGGCATACTAAACCCCGTTTGGTCTTCGTAAATAATTAATTGTACTTGACGTGGTATTTATCAATTACTTTTTATTGGATTGAAACTTCTTTAGGCGCGTTGAGAGTAAAATTTCAAGATCACGTTATGGCAATACCGTAACGCCATGAAGTAAGGCAACGATTTTGGTATCTTTGAATCTTACCAAAGAAGTTTTACTTTTAACATGTACACGTACACAAGCTCTTTTTTAATATTTATTTTAATCATTAAACACCTCTTTAATGTAAAATATTTGTAAAATACATTCGTTATTTTGCTTTGGAACTCCTTTATTAAGAGCGCACTTACCATATCCAGTGACAACGAAACAGTTCGCCTCTTGTTTTCGGTTTGTTTTACGAATTGTTTTATTTATTTCTGTGTTTCGAAACAAGAGAATAGTGCTGAGAGTCAAAGAGAAATTAGTACTTGTCGTTGTAAAATGTTATAATGATTTATTCTTTATTTTTTTCACCTTCAGCAAACGTGTGCTTGGTATATGCCAATGTAACATTGAAACTGAAAAAAAATGTGTTATAAAAGTTCACGATGTATACACTCACTGAAAACAATTAATGTAATCAGACTGTACACTGTTACATGAAGATATTCATATAAAAAAAAATAATTAATTTAGAAATATTTGAAATAAAATTTTTCGCTTGATGTTATACTTCTTTCAATATTTCATGACCGTAAATTGAATTTCACGAGAATTTGGATGAGATAGACAAGGAAGAGTTAAATTGTAATTTTTATGAGACTATACACTACCAGTAACACCAGTAAGTACCTCAAAAAGGCGCGTCGCGCAACATGGAAACAAATTCTTCATTTGAATGAAAATTGCAATTTATTAGTTACCTACCTGTTAATAATTTTAGCTATATAAAGTTACATAACACAATAAAGTAACTTGAACATTAATTACAACCCATTAAGCACCAATCTTGTAAGGGATGTGATTTCTCTGTGCGAGCGAGATACAATGCGTGCAAAGTATAATTATTGCCTCCTCTAGTAGTTAGTCTAATCATTACTTGTGTGATTTACACTACATATCATTTTCAAGGAATACGAAACAATGATAAATAAATTATACAATAAGTTACAATATATCATAAATTGGTTGAATATTTCGTCTGAAAAACATCAAAGCAGACCACTTACACCTTGTTTGCAATTAAAACATTTAGTTTATTTTCATTGTAGACTAGTTACATTCAAACTATTCCGACGGTGAACTGTTCTCTTTGAAATCAAATGCACTAAAATACTGGGAAACTGATACGGTGTATCGCACATTCACTGTGCAAACAATTGTCGTGAGTGGGTTTGTAATTGTCGATTTAAAAACTATTATTGCAACGAGCTTTTAATGTTGCGCTTGTCAAAAAAAAATAAATAAAGAGAAGCTGGTTCGGGAACAATGAAATTTAACCAACGTATTTAATGGTCGTATTTATACTATAATAGAAAGGCATAGGAACGAATGAATAGGATTTAATTTCTATGTATCTGTTAAGAATGATAATTATCGAATCGAATGATTATTGATTATTATCGACTTTCATGTACCTATGTAATTAAATATATATCATTTGTTTTTCTAATTATATTTTATTAGGTTATCGACTAGGACTACCCATTAGGATAGATTAAAACGATTTTCAATTCTTTATTACATTTGTAAAGGCTGCGCCTAATTTCCATTATCGGCAGCATTACGGCGATGCGGTGACATCTTTGCTTTCAGTTTCCAATTAAAATTATTTTCTTCAATACATTTTAAAATGTTTTCTCTTCGACGACAAAGAATTGAAGCGAGCTGGAAAATAGATCAGGCTGAAGCTAGACGCGTTAATTGCAAATTGCGGTTACAGCCACAACAAAGAAATACTTCGTGTGGTAAGTGGATTGAAAAAACTAGTTACGTACTATTATTTTGCAACGGAAACCTTATTTCTATTACGAAGATATTTTGTTACTTTTTTATTTTTAGTACTAGGCAGGTAGTCGTTATAATGAGTTATCATTGGATTGATATTATTATAGAGCTTGCCACATCATACTCATAACACTTTACCACATGGTAAGAATTTAACATCAATTAATGTTCTTTTTTTCCTTTGAAACATCAAAATAATAATACGTACATGTAATTATAGTAGGTATCTCTTTATTAGGCACTTTTATTTTACATCTTTTTAGAATACATTTAATGGTAAAAAAATGTGACATAAAAATTTATCAACTGTACATCGCTTATTAGAAATCAAATATTTCTTTATAAGTACTTTAATTTAATAACCATTCGCTTTTTTTTTTTAAATTCATATCTCTAGTGTCTGTTATTATATCAGGTTCTTAGAAAGTATTTTATTGAATAAGTTATAAAATGATTAAGGTTGTTATTGTAAATTGTCTTTGCTTTTCACAGAATTTCAAATAAAATTTTCAAGGTTCATAATGATGTTGAAATTGTTTTGTTATTACGAATAGAAGTCAAGCAGAGAGACAAATATATCTTTGGAAATGATAATTGATTTTCCAGTTAATTCTCACACATTTATTTTATAACGAATTTAAAGGTAAAAAAAATAATCCATCATGATTAATAATATTCTAAGAAAGGCTTATGAGTTAGTGATGTTTCACGAAGTTTATCCACTGCGTTGATCATAAATTTCCATACATTTCCATGGTAAATAATTTTATACAAGGACTTTAAACTTAATTCATTAAAATGCTTATTCTTTTTATTGCCTTTGAAAAGCTATTATTTTCCAAGTATTAGGTAATTGATATGGATATTATTCACCTGTTATCTTCTTCTATGGTTGTAAGGTAAAAAGCATTACTAAGATCAGAATAACATAATTATGCAAAAATAATTGACGTTTATATTTAGTAAATTTATCCTTTTTGTTCTTTACTTTCAACTAAATTGAGCGTGAAATTTGAAAATATAAATAGCGTCTCAGCGTCTCTTGATAGATAAAATGGAACCTTTTCTATGCTTTATACTTTAAATATATATCGAAAATCCAATTATCGTTGCACAGCCTCACAATGTCTAGCTCGAGTCAGAGCGCCAGGATTCGAGGTACGTGTGGAAATAAAATAAAATCACACTTTATTGTGCCTAGCGCTAGGCTTTACCTGCATTCGCTTACGTTTTAGGTAAAATTATCTTTTCAATTTAGCTTATTTAGACGCATATAGGTTCTTAAGGTAGACACATAAAATACTACAAGTTATTAAACTCACTAAAAAACATGTCAGAAGACCAATAAATCTTTTCAATTTTCATTTTAATTAATTAATACACCTCGTCGAAAGTTTCCAGATATTGAATTACTAAAATTCTTCAAAGCGAAAGCAATTAAAGTGAACACTATGTTGTATTCTTGGGGCCGTAAGGGTGCGCGTACACTAACCATAATGAGCAGCGTTTCGTTTAGTTTTACCCACACAGCCTCTTCACTGTGATTCAAATGAGTATATGGGTTGGATTAAACCGCAATCGTGAGTGAACTGCCCTTAACGACTTGTAACGTGGTTGAAAGCTTTGTCAAACAAAGTGTAATTTGAAACTATAATTAATGTGGGAAGTTGTGGACTACAAAACCTTTCGCAGGTCATATTCTAAGCGCGTGATTCGCTCATTTGGCCTTAGTAACATAATGGTTAGTCAAGTGTATAATGAATATTCCAAGAACATATTGTTTTGTGAACGACTTATAAGTATCTAATTGCTATCAAAGATTTATAATTGGAAAAAAGCACAAAGACGGTTACTGTGCAAAAATTTAAGAATGCTGTTTGACATACAGTTTCATAATACTAATTTAAAATGGTTAAGCTTATTTCTGTATTATGCTGAATTTAAGAAACGCGACACAGAGCACGGCCTTCGCTTTAAAACTTAATCAAATTAAAATTAAGTGGTTTAAAATTTCAAACAAATAAACGAGGAGTTTCTAGAAATCTGCTTGTATCGTATAAGTTGCAATGTTTCGTTAGCCCGACCGAATCCCCTGAACAAACTTTGTTAATGTTTGCGATTCGTCCGCAGCTTTAAATAGTGAAACTCTCGTATCAAAATTTTAGTTGCTCCTATTTACTTTGTTTGTAATTACGTTCTTTTAAGTAATTTTGTTATTTCGTTCGACACGCTCCCATGACTTTTAAGGCCGTGCTGCTGTCGGTGTGTCGTTTTCATTCTCTCTACGTTTTTTTAGTTATTCTAACACAAATTACGTAAGGTATCTTCTTCCCTTTTATTTTAAATAAAATATAAAGTAATGATTAATAAAAAAAAAAGGTTATGATGATGAGCAACAAGTAAACAAGCACAGGCTATGGTATAGCACAGTTCTAGCATAGTTTAGAGGCTGTTATTAGACCGTCGTTTTAGTCAACTTGCACGTGCTTTTGTTCTGGTATTACTATCCTTATATTTATTGTTTTGACCTTACCAAAGGTCCAAGGTGCCATGCTCATTCGAAAATTATACCTTGAATTGTTAATTTCTTTACCAAGAAACCTTGTTTCGTCACTTCCTAAGCGCTTTCTCATTTCGGACCGCACAAGGGGAGTCATGATGCGACTCGTTCACACAGATTTGCGGCGTAATCTGGAGGAACGCCACAGGGCAAGTTGGTAGCACAAAGCGGATGAATATTTCAGACAAAATATCATTTCGGTTGTATAAAGGCTCTGGTTGTGTATTCTGGGGAGCTTTCTCGCGTCGACAGCCGCCCTTTGTCCGAGTGAACAGGAACGTTTTTGTTATGAAAATCACAGTACATGCAAGCGCTGACATCTCGAATTGCACGGTTTGAAACTTTTATCTTTGGGGCTATAAGTTGATTTTACATGTTTAAAGAAGAAATGTGTATTTTCTAAATGTTTAGGAAGACGTTAGTTGAAATGTTTGTCTGAAAGGCAAAGTAACGCTTCAGCGTTAAATAAACTAATGATAACACATTGCTTAGCCTCATTAAAACAAAATTAACTAAAGTACGATATATTTGACGTTATATTTGATATATTTGATATATCTTTTCACTTTTGAGAATATTTTGCAGAACTGTTTAAAGCTATTTTTTTAGATACGTGTTATTATTATTTCTTTTGGTTAACTCCGTGTGTTGTAACAAAACTTTAATATTCCTAATGTTTATGTTGCATCAAATCAAATTAAACTGGGCATTATCTAAGTTGTGTTTGGCAATCAGTATTCTCATCTGGTCCAATTATTAATCATTAACAATAACATAACCATGTTATTAATGTGATACAATTATAATTATGAGCAATTGTGTAAAGAAATGATTGCAATTAATTGCATTGAACTATGTACATGTAGAACGTAGGTATAGGTAAGTCAAATTGATTCGTTGTTATTATTCCATTAGTAGCTATCTATTTTATAAATAAGTGCATTCGCGGCCTTGTCTGTCCTATTTTACATATCCTCAAAAGAGCCGCATACATTTGTCTATTAAAAGAGATTAAACAAAAGCCTTTGTCTAAAATAATACAGCTCCTGTATAATTTTCGGCTTTTTATAAAATGTGTAAAGCCAATTTGGGAGATTACAATATTATGAAATACTTCATATAAATACAGAAAATATTAAAGAATTATTTTTGAAACCACTTTCATCATTATGAATAATCATGTTTCATTGAAAGGTTTATAATAATAATTCACGTATCATATCTCTACACTCGTATTTAAGTTTTGTTTCAGAAACAATAAATGTTCCTTATTCTTTAGATCTAGAAGGAAATATCACATGTTTTAGAGTAATTCGAGTTGCCCATAGCGTCGCCTTGGACAAGTGTTGTATCTTAAATCGCCGTTGGTTGTGATTTCTTTAGCACGCCGCTCACGTCGTCACCCACCTGCCCGAACGTTGTTTGGTACAAATATGTAAAGACAGCGACTGTGAGCGCTTGAAATAGTAAACGGTTACATTTATTTAAGACGCCACTTTGAAACGTAAGGGATACAGATTTAAGATATTTGCGGGTGGCAAAGCGCTTCACAGCGCTACTTTATCATTGCTGAAATGAGTTGGAAGTTAACTGCATATAATTTTGTGCTTTTGTGTATTTAATAAAGGTACAATACGAATACAATTGGCATATATTCGAAGAGAAAATAATAGCGAAGAACAGTCAAAATTCAAACGTTATTTCAAAGACCATAGAATATGAATACGACTATACAAATAATATCTAGTTGGTCCAATATGGTAATGTTGATAGTTATTCGTTATTTAAATATAAGTAGATTCTTCCTTAGTGCTTGTGCAACTATTGTAAGTTTGCTCCAATCCTTACACGGAAGGATCTCGTCCTGAAATCTGGAAGAAAATATATTGCCTAGTAGTGAGACAAGCAAGATTAAAAACAAGGGTATATAATTAAAACAATAATAATAAGGTAAACGCAACGTTTGGGTAGTTCGCAGGTTAGTCATCGTGGTCACTCAGCCGGAGCCTTACAGCAACGCAGCTTCTTCAGATTTAGATGGTTGTATTCATAAAAAAAAGCTGTTCATTGTTCATGACTTGCAGCACTTCCCGTGTAACAACATATTTATGTCGTTACTGCTTTTGTTTACTAAGATGCTATATTAGAACGAACGATGATGTATCCAGGTAAGTTTTTTTTATGTATTATACATGAAGATAGATTAGGTATAGAATCACCGCTAGAATATCTAAATAGTAATTAAATAAAAAAATAAGATATAAAGGCACTAATTCAATTAACTCTATCTTAAAAAAAAAATGCAAAAATATAATATTAAGTAAATGTATCATGGTTATGTATAGTATAATAGAAATATTGACATTTTTGAGCAAGAAGACAAAAATACAACGAGTATTCTTAAAATTCTATTGATTTCCGCATTGCTAAGATTTTAAACATTAAAGCCTGGGAGAGCAAGTTGCGAGTGTGCCAAAGAAAGATTACAAGCTGGATTTACATTTTCGATGTCTTGATTGTGAATATATTTGATAAACGCGCAGCTGTTGCCACGAATTTTTTAAATAAGCTTTGGATTTAATAAGAATTTGATTTAATATTCGTAAAGTTACAGTTTAGAAGATTGTTGTAGTGTAAATTTTCATGGTATGTTGAAAAAATTAGGTCATGTCAACAACATAAAATATAAAACTATAATCTAGTGCAATATATAGTATACTGTATACTCTATAGGTAAAGTGGTTTAATAAATTATTCTTTAAACAAAGTATTTTCCTGTATCCAAAAAAAAAACAAGTTAAAAAACAACGATTACGATACCTTCGACCGTTATTAATCATCTCAAACAAGCACTTACAACGTGTTGAGGAAAATTAGCGTCACTAATCAACGTCCGCGTCGCATCTCCCTTCATTCATTGACAATCGCTTCCCGGCGAGCCCCGGCCGCCATCTCATAGCGTAAAATGGAAAAGTAATTTGTATGTGGAGTGCTCGTACTACATGATTAACGTCTAACAGAGTGGATTTCCTGTCTCGAAGGCACCTTAATTGGTGGGATAACTGACGAGCGCTCAGACGACCCGCCCGGACCCGACCCTCCAGAAATTACATTAGCACCAGAACTTGAATTTAAACGCTATACCTAATCCCGAGTTACCCCTTGACGAATTACAGTTTTTAGTTACACGCACTAAAAGGGTTCTGACAATTTGGTTTAAGCGCTTGTTGCGTGCCTCTCCGTTCAAATATTCCACTAGGATAGATGTTTTGTAAAATTCATTACATTGTGTCTTTTTAGCATGTTCTATTTATTTATGTTGTCTTATGAGTCTTTACTTGACTTTTTTTAAATCATAAAATTTAACGATATAAAAGTTCGTGACAGTTCTATCAAGGTATCTTCTTCAGTCTATCAAGGTAAAATTATTAAAAAAATATATGAGTAAAGTCTGCTGCTTGTAGTCCATAAGATACTTTGAATACTAAATTTCATATATTACCTCCAGAGAGGACGATAAAGTATGGATATGAACAAGAAGAAGGAAATAATATTTAACTTCCTTCTTGAAGTTAAAAGCTGAACATAATAAGTTTCTGGAAGTTGTTTAACTTGGCTGTTTACTACTTACGCTAGTTTGTATGATGATGGGATACTTTTAATTAATATATAAAGCACTCCTAAAACAATATCTAATCCTTTGACTAACAGTTTGTTTGGAAATGTGGAACGTAATTTAACAATACAAGTTTTAGTGTAAATTTCGTGTTTGAATTTATATGCCTTGAGGAAAGTATCTAATATAATATTTTAGTGATTATCTCGGCGTAAGTACCTAGATTGGAATTTGTAATATAATAATGAAAAAAAAAAACTAATATGAAGTACGAAATTGCTATATCGATCTTTTAATTTGATGTTGGGAATGTGCTTAAAAGTGATAAATTACGGAGTTGAAGCACACACACAAATTACCTGTTTAAGTATAAAGCTCGCGACCCCTTGTTTTTGAATTCTAAACGGCATAAATTACATGATTCAACATCTGGACAATTAATTTACGTACAGACATATATAAAAAGAAATGTATCATAAATGAACGAAATATTGATGAGTCCAACACGAATGATTAATTATCAACCCGTTGACCTCGCTTTTTACGTGAAACGTATCACTGTAATAATTTAAAAATACATTGCTTTCAGTTATTGCTGACAATCTGGGTTGAGCTCTCGTTAATTTGTCAATCGTTTTATGTTTTTTAAATTTCATCGTACGCCAAAAAAAATGTTTGATGTAAATTAAACAACATTTTGCATATTAGCTATAAAACCTCATACTTGAAGATTTTAATTTTTTTTTTGAAAAATTGTGAAATAGTGTTTTATTAATGTGTTCAATAAATATAATATGAACGTTCTGTGTTTTGTAATTGACTGTCGCTGATTTATTTTCACGGGAATCTTGTATCTCATATAAGATATTGTCTTCACGACTCATTTGTTTTTTTTATATAACATGTACTTCGATCATAAGAAAAAGTTTATCCATTTCACAAATATTTTAGCTTTATGTATGTATATGTACCTGTTTTTAATTGAACATCTCCATAAATTCAAATAAAAAAGCAATTAGAGCGACTGATCCGGACCGACTGAGTCGGATTATAAAAACTGAAGCAGAATCTCGTCCATAACAAAAACAGGAAATTCTTTACGATATCTAAAAATATAAATTTTTGTCTTATCCTCAAACAATACATAATGCATCTATAACCTGTTCTTTCAAGTAATAAATTCTAAAATTATTTTATGTGACACCAAACAGCTGTTGAAGTTAAAAAAGTTAACGTGAATTTGGCTGAACTACTGGACATTTAGTTATTATCTACAATAAAAACTTTAACTTTTATAATACATTGCTGCCAAAATTTACAGTGTATATTCTCCTTATCAGACGTGTTCCGATGAATCTGTGAAAATTTGAGCGTTGGATAAATTGAAAATTGGCAGGCGTTCCTTTATAAGGGCAGTCATTCAATTAGATGAAATCAACGGAGGCAAATACGAAACGGTAAACGTCATCCTGTTCACGCCTGTTGCTCACGAGCTTATGACTGAAATTGGATGGAAAAATATTAAGGACTAGCCATCTCTCATTTCGTGAATTACGTTCACCAGTTGAAGAATGTTCTACAAATTTCAAAGTTAATTCACAAAGGGCATGGTAGTAGGGCAAAGTTCGCTCTATATTTAAGAGAATTAAAAAGAATACTAATTAGGCTAGGCTTGTGCTTAGCTCATATTATAATTAATATGAGGGAAAGTAAACAACATAACAAAGAATAGGTATCGAACCACAGATTATGTATTAGGTTATAATAAACATAGAACGCCTCATAGTTTATCAAACCTATATTTTGTTTCAAATACTCTATTTTTTATAAAACCGGCTAGTCGAGTCTTTGATTAAAACTAAAAACATTTTATTTGTATTCATCATATTTTGAATGTTACATAAAACTAAAAACAAAAAAAAAAAACATTGCGCAAACTTATTTGAAACTGTACTTGAATAGTGCAAATAATAACGCTACGAAGTGCTACGGCGTAGTCATCGTAGCGGATCGGATTTTTATTAAAGCTTTTTGTGTTTTATATTGATATGTTTATTAGTAACATTTTTTAAGATGCACGTTCATTAATTTTCACTAACGAAAGTTATCTTTGGATTTCACAAAGTATAACAAGCTTTTTTCTATGAAACATTCATTAATTGAATAAGTGCGCTAAAATATGAGAGATGAAAGATTGTAAGCAAAGCTAAATGTACTTGTAAGCTGTTCTATATACAGACATTTCATAACACAAATTACTAACGTTCCAGTTATTGCTCAAGAGATCTATAAGTCGATTGAAACGTTAGGGTACATAATAATGTACAAGACGTTCATTAGTCGCGGAAGGCGATGGTCGAGTTTGCAATCGAATTATTCGAGTCGGTGCGCCATTACCCGAGATCCAAGAGCCCGGTCAACTGGAGCCGCTCTGTAGCGTATTAGTTTGGCCTACTAATCACATTTCGGATGCCAGATGGATTCTAAGAGGCTTTGGGTCTATTCATTATTGTAAACTTCTAGCAATTCATTACACTTATTTAAAACTAGAGGTCCGCCCCGGCTTCGCCCGTGGTATATATTTCTCAATAAATGGAAGCCTATGTCCTTTCTCGGGTATCAAAATATCTCCATACTAAATTTCATGCAAATTGGTTCAGTAGTTTAAGCGTGATTGAGTAACAGACAGACAGACAGAGTTACTTTCGCATTTATAATATTAGTAGGATAGTTACATGGTCTATTAAGCTGTACATTTTGGATGATTTAATTTTTTGTTGATTTTCGATTTCTTGACGCATTCATCGTGCAAATTCGCGCACACCTTATTACGCTCTATCGCGTCGGAAAATCTCAAATAATGAGGCACAGTGTTCTGAATGATAATGTCCAATCGCAGCCGCGTCACGTGTGTTATTCCCATCACGCATAATGTGGGCTCTCTTTCAATAAGAGGCATTATTCACGAGGCCTGTGGGACCTCATTCGAAAGCAAATTGATTCCATACTCTCGCCCCGCTGCAAACGGTACACATCCAGCGATTGAAATTGAAGCATATCGAATCCATAAAAACAATTTTCTTCCTCGAATTGTTGATATTGGGGTATTCGGATATTTTTCGACACGATTTCGCTTCGAAATGTATGAAACTGGGACGTGACTGCGTATTGGATGAGATTAGACTGCAAAGATGCTGACTTTGTTAGTGCTGACGTCAATAGATCTGAGTTGCAGTTGCTCTCCGCTCGGTGCAGTGCAATGAATGTTTTGTCTCTTAGATTATTTATTTCGACGTCCCTACCGTATATGAAATTAATAAATAATGTGAATGTGGCCGTATGTAAAAAACATCAATAAAATAAGTAATGAAGTAGAATAATCTCTCGTCATCTAATTTAAAAATTGTTATACAAGAATTTACCTATTTTAAGAATGATAATTAAATACCATTTGTAAAAATTCCTGTTGATTGATAAATATTACGGACACAATACATAATACTGTACTCATTGCGGAATTTATTGTTCTAAAAATAACTCAATCGTGTTTTAATTTGATTGAAAATATAGTGTCCACTTTTCAACAGGCTTTATGTCGCATTACTATGCAGGTTTACTTTCATCACTTCATAAGCTCTTTATCAATAGGCAACACACAGTTTAAACAAACATCAGATACCATTGGTTGCAAACTAAAATGAAACCGAATTACAATTCAATTAGTATCATTTACGGTTCATTAATAAGTTACGTGAAATTAATTTGTATGTTGGAGGACTGATTAAATACATAGCTGGTTATATTCGTCACAAATAAACACAAATAATACGTTGTTGAATTCATTATAAGAGCCCTGGATTATCGGAATTGAACACCAATGTCCCCGTGTCAAAGTGCAATATTTATACCACAATTACTATATTTATGGATCTTGCTTTAGATAATATTACTTTATTAAAGGAATTTGCACTCATCCCTATATTATATAAATTTCAAACTGTCCTAAAATACGTAAACATTTCGTCTCGCAGTCTCAAAAGAAAAATTCACCGGATCTCTTGGGCGCAGTGTATCAATACTGCAAGTGTTCATAGCAAACTTCGGACAAAGTTGCCTTCTCGACATGAAAAATGCATTTAGTTCCAACGTACGGACCATGGCGTCTGCCGGAATATACTTTGGTTTAGGTTAAAGTCGATTTAAAGGATTATTTGTCTAAGTATACGTGTGAACGTGAATTCGTAAAGTAAATAAGGCTGAACGAACTCAGTCTAAAAAGAGTCCTGCTTTAATCTATTTTTAATTTGCTTTGACATGAAAATTTAATCTTTTAACGAAGAACTTCGTCGAGAATTTGCTCGCTTTTCACAGGTAAGAATATAGCATTTTAAACTACTTTTGAAGAAACTTAATATTACTATTTAATGTAATGATTGTTTTTGAATTAATTTACCATACGTCATCTATGATAAATTATTTGATCTTATAGTATGCACCATTAAAAATTACATCAAAATAAATATAAAAGATAATACGATATAATAGTACATTTCTAATTACAAAGTTGAAAGTATACGTTCATTCAGGTTATGCAGTTAAACGAAACTCGTTTGCAAGAAGCGATATAGATAAAAATATTATTTATCTAATTTAATTGTATGACTTAATTTTGCATCGCATTGAAGCTACAATTTTTTATTTATTTATTTAGCTTGCTTATGAGGAATTGGTATTCTTGAAATAGGTAACCACTAAAAAATTGTTGAGAAACATATTATTCCTATGCATTTTAAAAATATCAGATGGTACTTATTTTTAACAAATGTGTATTAATCCATATCAAATCAGGCCCTTATCCTTTGTGGGTTTAAGACGAACAAAAAACAACAAAAATTACATTTTCTTTAAATAGTAGATACGTACATTGAACACTAACAAAAGAACTCAATTACAAAGAATGACCACGGTAGTGGATTTTTCTAAAGCAACAATACAATGAGCGTTAACTGAGGAGAATAGTCCTCATTCTAGTGGGCATTTTATCTTTTTTGACATCTCCGATACAATGACTTTAAACATTTTGTAGACGTTTGTTGGTTTTCTTGGCGAAAGTTTAAAGTCCGACGTACTCGTATAAAGGAGAACTTTTATATTTCATTTAACAGAGAAATTTCGTTCTGCTATAATATAACATTACTCTCGATATATATTATTTATTTTGTCTTCTTCATTTTTGCCAGGTGCTAAGAATATAAACTATATAACGTGTAAAATTGTAAATTGTTTGGAACGTAAATAATTTTTAAAATTTAAGTAAAAGGTGTTTATAATCTTACGGTGACATACACACGTGACACACATATGATGCACACTATCAAAAGATACGATATTAATAAGTCTATAACCCTCATAATTTATAAGCAGCCTTAAAAATATAAGAATTTATGATTTACTAATACATTATATACTAATACATTATATTATCGTAACATGGCACTACAAGGGAATCTCTTTACAGTAAAATTAAGGTTATACTAGATATTTATCTTAACTTTCAGTTACGTACAGTTAAATAACGACTTTCAATAGTGCGCATTGCACGTATAACACTTTTAATTGAAGGTTAGCCACAGCATGTACGCGATCACAAACTTGTGCCAACATTGTCTTGGCAGACCGCTATCTTAAGCCGTGCATGTATGAAATATCACAATTTATAGGGAATCTGATAACTTTTCATGTAACTCTTGTTACAGGGAACTTTTAAGTTTATAAAAAAAGACGAAAATTTGATTTTTATTAACTAGTAAATACAAAAATTAGTACATGGATGGATTGATACAAATATCAATCGTCTCATAAGACAAGTATAGTACGAGTACGACAAACCAATTTTTATTTCTAATAATTAAAATACTCGTTAATGATTAGATTCTAAAATTGGCGAGAAATTAAAAAAAGTAATACGTGTATACATTTAGTTGGCACGTGATGGAATTTTAAATACAATATGCAAATAAGTCGTAAAAGAATTTTCACCGCGCGATATTTACGAGTTCCAACACGATTGTGGTAGAAACAAAAGCTTTTTGTATTGTTCCACACTTCACAATATATTTGTGTTCTGGGGTATTGATATGCAATGAATGAAGGGAGCGACGTTCTCTGGGGTTTAGGTTATTTTTATTCCTAGTGAGTATATTGTTGTACTAGCTGTGCCCGCGACTTCGTCCGCGTGGAATAGTGACTGCATAGTAGTTACTACTTATCTTAAATTATTGAGTAAACACAGACTACCATAAATAATTAAAAGAACTGTAAGTAAAATTTATTACTAAACTGAGCTAAACAATACAAAAAAAATGCCTTATTAATCTTCTACGTAAAATTTCTTTTAAATTATTTCATATTATTTTTAGGCACCAAGGGAGAGGGGAGCACTTTTCCTTCCTTCCTTGTATGGATGTTTTTAACTATGTATCGTGCAGCAACTGATCAGCTTAATCGATACTCAGTTTTTATCAAATCCAAATCAGATCTTTCCTGAATCCTGTCTCACGCCTGTAGGTAGTAACTAAACCGTTTAGACCGTGCAATAAAAATTAAATAAAAAAAAAACAGCGCTACGAAGAAAAGTGCATACATAGAAAAAGGAATAAATAATTTCACAAACTTCCCGAAGATTTTTAAAAATAAATACCATTTTAAATATTTATAAAAAAAACAAAGTCATCGGGGCTGCCATGCCAACCTCATCATAATATACCTCATTATCAAAATACATAATATATGGTACTCAATTTTAAAGATCGTCGGGAAGTTTGTAAAATAATTATTTATTCCTTTCGGTTTCTTATTTTCATGTAATATTTTCAAGTGAGCGAGACCTACCTCTACCTCCATATTACATTCCTACATCATATTGATATCTATAAGTTTGTTGCTCCTTGACATCTTTTAAGTTGGGCCGTAACCGTGCACAAATTGTAATGGACCACAGTGGCAAAAGAAGTGGTATACTTAGGAAAAAATATTGCCAAGGGCCAGGCCTATGTAGCTTTGAGTAGAGTTCAAAATTTCCAGGGTGTGGCTATCCTCTCGCTCCCATATCCCCTCTTCTTTCACAGACTTTCAACCCTTCCCTTTCCGTCCCTAGTAAATGGCAGAACCGATTTTGATGTAAACCATATCTAATTGTACCTATATGCAGGCGCGGTCCCAGCCTGACATTTTGGGGGGGGGACACGCAGCTGGAAAGGTATGGAATCCCCCCCCCCCCCAACCGTACTCGCCAAATATCGTATTCAAGTGAAGAAGAAGTGATAAGCAAAAACTTGAGAAAATCGTACTCGATAAAATAGAAAAAAATTCTTATACTGTACAATATATTATAAAAAAACCGGCCAAGTGCGAGTCGGAAGCCGTTAGCTGCAAATTTTCGCAAATTTCAACATTTGCAAGGGATTAAAAACAGGTTTAAACAGAACTTTATATGTGCGAGTGACTCCGATTTGCACCAGTTTTTTATATATTGTACAGTATAAGAATTTTTTTCTATTTTATCGAGTACGATTTTGGGGGGGGTCATGTCCCCCGTGACCACCCCCCTGGGACCGCGCCTGCCTATATGTACACGTCATATCCTGTAGTTTGATGCTCCATTTGGTTTATTTATCCCCACTGTCACCCCTAAAAAGCCCTAAATGTAATAAACGGATGAACCGATTTCGATAAAATATGACTAATTGTAATTCACACGTTGCCCTTTCATATTTTGATATGCCGCTTGAGTATATTATTTGACCACATTATTCATTCCCACTTTTACCGCTGTAATCTAATAATTAATTAACCGGATAAACCGAATTGGATTAAAAATATAGCTACGTGTACTTCACCCGTTATGCACTTTTATTTGATATGTCACTTGGGTATATTTGACAACATTCGTTTTTTTTTTCATTCCCACTTTTACCCATAAAAAGGTATAATAAATGGATGAACCGATTTTGATAAAACATGTCTAATTAAACTTTACACGTCATGCCCTTTCATATGATATGCACTTAAGTATATTTTTGACAAATTCATTTTTTTATTACCACTTTTATACCTACATTAAATAAATGGATGAACCGATTTGTTACTGATAGGTCGTTCATTTTCATTTAATATATCACTTAGGTACTTATATTTGACAACTTTCGTTTTTTTCATTCCCACATTTACCCCTATAATAATATACCTAGGTATAATAAATGGATGAACCGATTTTGATACACTTTATCTAAGAACCAGCGTCGGAAAATATGCTGCCTAACTAAAAAAACCGCATCTAATTCGGATTACCTGTTAGCGAGCTACGGTGGCACAAACAGACACACACACACACACAGACACACATAGCGGTCAAACACTTATCACCCATCTTTTTGCGTCGGGGGTTAAAAATATAATACGACATAATTTAAAGGACATTTTATGTATAAAATTTACCTAGAAGTAAGAATAATTCTAATTTGACCAACCCCCCCCCCACCCTTGGGCACTTTCGATATGATCACTTGGACATTTACAGGAATAATAATTGTAACAGATAACTTGCGTTTTATCGTACAGTGTATAGAATGCCTTAGCAAATGTTCGCCGTGAATACTTAAATGGTCATAACTTTTTTATTTACGAACCGATTGACATGAAATAAACACTAAATGTTAAATGAAGATTACCACAATATATTAGTGAAAACCGCATCTTAATCGGATAAGCCGTTTCTGAGATTAGCGTGCACGAACATACAGACAAACATACAAACAGACAAACAGACAAACAGACAAACAGACAAACAGACAAACAGACAAACAGACAAACAGACAAACAGACAAAAATTTTTTTAACTACAGTTTTGGGTTTGGGATCGATTTAATAATAGCACCTGCTAATTTTTTTTTATATATTTTGATTGTACAGACACGACTTTTCTAGAATTTTATTATATGTATTGATGATGATGATATTGATGATGATGATTGATGATGATTGATGATGATGATGATTGATGATGATTGATGATGATGATAATAATGATTGTAAGAATATCAGCGATTTTGTTACAAGTTCCCGCTTGCGGCTTAAACTCGAATAAAAAATATGCTATGGTATTCCACTTGTTCCAGGCATCTAGATGAGTTCTCGTGATTGAGTAACTGAAAAAATTCAGTGAATATAACAGTAAAACATTACAATAAAATACGTTTTTTGGTAGAATGTAATAATATAAAACGTGTTCTCTAATGCTACCCGTTAACAGCACTTCTAGGAATGTATTGATATCCAACAACACCCGAATTTCCTTCGAATACAGAATAAGAATCTATAAAGAATGTAAATTCTGACTGACTTATTTTATCACTAACGAATTAAAGCCACTGAGCCTAATTATATTCATTTTGTACAATTGGATTCATTTCGATGACTAAAGTGCTTATTAAACTTAATAACCACGGATGCCATAATATTATGGTTATATTTATATAAGAGTTAAAATTCTATAAAATATCTGGAAGAAGCGCTTTTAACCATATGGAATGTATTAACATTGTAATTTTTTACAGAAAATATAATTCTTACATGCTAAAAATTTTGTTATGATAACATATTTCAATATGAAATACACCAATTTTTTTTTGTATCAACGATTACATAAATTGAATTCAAAAGAAATAACCTTTTCCAAACCGTATTGTTTTAAAATATGTTATAACTGAATGGGAATAAATGTGTATACAGCTATTTATAAACCATCCAATGTAACGTTAAATATATATTTATTCTTTAACGCTTTACAATGTAAATGAGAAAATATTGTTTCGTTGTATTTGATTTCACGGGTCGTATTTTATTTGGAGGTTCATGGCGCGACATGAAAATACACCTTTGAGGGTTCACTGTGATTTATAGGCGGATCAAAGAGTGGCTGTCACAACACCAAACGCCTGTTTATTGATTGGACGGTTTCTGTTAAAAGTGTAAGTATAAAGGATAATGTTTTCCAGCGAATTACTTTCGGACCAATTACTTTGGCTTGCCTTTAGAGTTGAGGCTTGTAATATTATTATGTATATTATAATGTACATAGGGAAGTAGCATTTGTATTATGTTTCACCTGATTATATGAATATTAAAAGAAAAGTAGACACTTTGTGAATCATGTAGGTACTAGAAATTGAACAAAACAATAGTTTAAATTTAAGGCTGCCTTTTGTTTAAGCAGTATTTTTTTTTTCTACAACTATTTATCACCTAATGAATACGTACATGGTAATTACTTAATAGAAAATCCGTTTAAGAACTTATAATTTAGTTTGAGCTTCTGAGTAAAAGGTGTGTTTGGACAATCTTTATTAAGTAAAGTCTAACAACGCTTCATCCTGAGTATCTTTAATTCGACTTAGTTCAAAAATCTGGGTTTATTTTTAGAAGTTACCCTTTGTAATTTTTGGCTTAATATTTTTCATTTTACTTTTTTTTCTACGTTTAGAAATACCACTTTAAGACTTGCTTGAATTGTGATTACAAAACGTACAATTATCTTGTGCTTAAGAGCCTGTTTATTACAAAGTATAACTTTCCGCGCCGTGATTTGCCCATTGGCCAAAATCAATGATCACATACAATATACGTCATCACCACGATTGGGGCCACAACCCGGTGTTCCGCGAACAGTTATCGGTAATTAAACCTTTTGAAATAAGTTCATTCATTTCGTATAAAATTATTTCTGAGTAAACGTCCATACACATCGTATTATATAACTATATAATAATATTATGTATTGGGAAGTCCTATTGTACTAAACTAATAAGACAAATGGTTGGTGAACTTCCTCTTGGCCTTTAAAAAGGTTTGAATTTGGTTAAGGGATATTTACAAAATCTATTTGATAACTAAATTTTGAATCTGTAAGCCTTGAATTGTATCTGAGTATACTCAACTAAGCCGCACGTTAATTTAATCAAAATGTAAATACTGTAAAGCAATTCTAAAAAATATAAGAATATATGCAAAATAAACAAGAATTTACGCAGCTATAACTCAAAAATGTAATGGGCATAAAATGAACGTTTTAATGATATTTTTTGGTTGGAATGAGTATCGGTTCCCCTGGGTAGCAAGCGACGCTGTCGTTTTTTCACGAATAACGCTAGCATTGAAAAACATTTCAGCGCGTTCAGTTTTTAATTCCTTTATATAATATTTACTAGCTATTTTAATATTTCATACATTTTATACTTAAATCTTCCCTGCAATATTAATGAAAAGAACACTAAAAAATTATGAAATAAGTGGCTGTTATAAGGAAGTGAAGAAGATAAAAATAATATTATTATATCCGAGATAAGAAGCTCTTTACGCCAGAGTGCTTATAACTACGGTAATGAGTAGCTTAGAATAACACGTCAAAAGTCTTGAAACGACAAAATGAATAATTATTTATAGAAATACAATTCAACTTTATTAAAATAAATCAATTAGATTAAAAAACAATGTATGCAATATACTTTTTCATTGATCCATGACGTAATTAAGCATAAAAGAAGAATAAACCTTTTTTTCGTATGTTTGTACCTCTTTCATTCTATTAGTCAATTCGTACAAATATGTTAAAATCACCAAACCTAAATTGTATCAAAAGGACTTTGATCGTTACGCTTTGTAATTAAACAAATTAGTATCTATTGAGACGTGAAATAACTCAGATTTCGATTCCAATCCAATAGAGATTTGTATTTGTTTGAAACTCTTTGATTATTCAACACAAATAAACATATATAGAGTTCCTATAATGGACAGTACATACAAAAAAGGGAATTTAGGATATCTGTCAAATTGAAATCCTATTTCGTTACGTGTATTATCTTTCCATTTAATTTATTTTTTGTTTGATTTTCAGTCATTTATGTAGATAAAATATCATTATACTTGATGTTGGCACTCAAAATAAATAAGTAATAAGTAGACATGGACCTTCAAAAGACGTTTTAAAGAATCAGTAAAATAAAATTTATGAGCCTACTTTAAAACATCCAACAAAATTTAAATCCACGAAGCATTACGATTCCATTTTAAGCGCTTCATAAAAAATTCGCTTAATCTTTTCAATCAAAAACCGTCAGGCATTAAAACGTTTGGCTAATCAATTTATTTTCAGCGAAATGAAATATTAAGTAGTTGAATTAAGGGGTTAATTAGTGTGAAATCAGAGATCCATCTCAATCCGTAATCGCTAGTCATGGAAAGGCCACGTTACCTAATGCGAAAAATTTATATGTTAATCTGTAAGTAAGTTTTAATTTTGAATAATTTTGTTTGATAGTTCACATTTCTCTACAGACGAATTGTTTAGTGAATTTCATGATTGAAACGAAACTGTCAATGTTTCATGAGCTTTATCATAATTTTCTTTTGTTATTGATCGTATTTTGGCCATTTTGGTACATACCTATAATTATATCTTTTATCTTAATATATGTATATAAATCTCGTGTCACAATGTTTGTCCTCAATGGACTCGTAAACCACTTAACCGATTATAATAAAATTCGCACACCATGTGCAGTTCGTTTCAACTTGAGAGATAGGATAGGTTTTATCCCGGAAATCCATCGGGAACGGGAACTATGCGGGTTTTTCTTTGAAAACGCGGGCGAAGCCGCGGGCGGAAAGCTAGTTAATATATATAAATCTCGTGTCACAATGTTTGTCCTCAATGGACTCCTAAACCACTCAACCGATTATAATAAAATTCGCACACCATGTGCAGTTCGATCCAACTTGAGAGATAGGATAGTTTAAACATGTAGGTACCACGGGCGAAGCCGGGGCGGACCACTAGTAGTCTTATAATTCTGCCTTTTCCGAATCAACTTATCTTACTAACTTTTAAATTTTTTCATGAAAATTGAATTTTTTGTACAACTATATATTTTAGAGCATCATCGCAAAGTCGAAACTGTAGATATTAGAGTCAAAGAAGAAAATTGCAGCGGATTGTTAGCTAATAAAGTAGATAATACTTGGCAAATAGCCAGAACATAAATTGTTATATTGGTATATAGAGGATAATAATTGGAGTTGATTTTATCGAGTATTTAGAAAATATAAGTTCCGTGTAAAAGGATGTGTGACGTGTGGATTTTTTACTGATCCGGAATTGATGTTGTTGTTGTTTGTTGTTGAATGTTTACACAGAGTATTAGTATTTAAATGTATAGCTTTTAAAAGAAATAGCTGGCCGAAAGTTAGAATAACTATTAGCAGACCATTACAATTATTTTATGAATAGCTCCATATCGTATTAAACATAATATCAATGTGCAAGTGACGCCAATTAGTTAAATTAATAAGGATTTCTCTGCATCTCAATACGTATAATACTGATAATAAGCTACTACTAATAAGCTAGTACATTGCTCATCGCTCTTCCTAATAAGCAATCTATACCCAGGCGCTGTAATGTTTGCCGCAATTAGGAAACTTCCAAGGGTTTCATGAAATATAAGGCGAGTGATCTCATTAAGGCCAATAATGAGCCCGGATAATAAAGAATAAGATTAAGATTACAGTATCTTTCTGAAGAGATTTATTAAAATTGAGATTGAAATTTTTGTATACGTGTGTTGGTGGTCAAAATTGTCTATAATAAAGGTTTTTTTCGTATCTTTGATTGAACAATCTTATTTATATATTTGTTCTAAGAATATCTAGAACTTTTTTTTTAAGAATAAGACCTTTTAATTTATGACGATGACGATGATGACATTTAGGTAAAGTAACAAAACTGTTGATTTTTTTAGTGGAGGTATTTGGAAAATTTCACCCAAAATTTTTGTGTCAGTAAATATACCTATATAGGTTGACATGTGTCGAGAGTATTCTTAAACTTTGGCCACCATGACGTTATTTAAGATTTTGGGCACGATTTTGCCCCGCTCACGCTTCTTCGCATATTATTTTTTATTAGATATTTTTCATATGATACATTGAGGAAATGTGGTAAAGTTAGCAGTAGCTTAGTAAGGGATACAATTTGTGCATCAAAAGATTGTTCTTGAAATGTACATTAGTACATTGCCTTTTATCTATACTAATCTATACTAATATTATAAAGCTGAAGAGTTTGTTTGTTTGTTTGAACGCGCTAATCTCGGGATCTACTGGTCCGATTTGAAAAATTCTTTCGGTGTTAAATAGCCCATTTATTGAGGAAGGTTATAGGCTATATATCATCACTCTACGAGCAACAGGAGTGGAGCCACGGGGGTGAAACCGCGCGGAGCAGCTAGTAGATAATATAAAGACGCTCTACCAGATGAGAATAAATAACGCATGGAACTGTGTTAATGTTATTTACAGCAAACTCTAACATATCATTTTGTATGTAATATTCAACTGTTATTTATATTATAGAATGTTGAACAGCCAAATGTAAGCATTTCGTAAATGTAATCAGAAATTACATGGGTCTTATTAAAGTTGATTATTATTCTCTACATTTTCAAGGTTGCCGAAAATCTGATGAACTGTTTGAAATTATTGTGAATGTTAAAACTTAAATCTTCAACAGACAAGAGGAGAAATAGCCTTACATGTATTGAGATAATAATACTACGTATGGAGGAGACACCACAAACAAAATCTGTGCGCCATTTTTTTGCTCTAACTAAGTTTTAAAAAATATTATCTAGTTAGGTACTTACCGATGAAAGTTATTCCTTTGCACTTTTCCGTATTATTTGTGCAATATCGTAACACACACGAAGGCTTATTTGATGCGTTTCACTTTAAAACAAATAAAAAATGAGCGTGCAGTTACGCCATATGGCGTATGTTTAGCGGAACATAAGTGATGTAGGCGGTGTCGTCTCCATATGTATATCTCAATGCTTACATGTATAATTCTGTTTTTTTTCAGATCCAACCACAATTATATAAAGGCTTCGTTCGCCTTAAGGGAGCTCGAGACATCTGGTTACTAATGAGCTTAGCAGGTTACTTGGCAAGCACATATCTCACGCTTTAACTGTGCAACTAAAACACAACAAATCGGTAGCGCTGTTAACTGTTTGTTTTAGCTCGTTCTCTTAGTACTAGAACTTGCAATGAGTGTGGATTACTTGCGCGGTTGTGCCTTTTGGAATTAAATAGCGTTGTGTCTTTACAACTGGATTTACATCGTACTTTTCAAGTAGCTTTTTTATACAGATTGATAAGAACCTGATGATGCCGAGTTGGAGACTGTTCTGAACATATTAAATAAATCTTTATATGAAAACACAATTTTAAGCAGATAATTTTATAGGACCAAAATATCACAATGATCTCAAAATTTTCATTTCATTTCTAGAAAATATTTTTAACTGTAATTATTTTATACACTAAAGCAAAACCAAGTTTGATATACCTCAGGACCCTGTTTATTGTTGGGAACCCTTTGATAGGTAAATTTGAAACGAATAAATTGTATAATTTGTGAGCTAAAGTCGTTATTATTATTATGATTAAACGCCTAAATTGATTGTTTGATAAATGAAGTTGTGAAATTAAAAAAGTTTTCACTTCTCGATAATAAATTTCAGATTAAGAAAACAACCTCGACGGAAACTTGTGTAACTTAATTTTAAAAGAAGGGGCGGGGATTTGAATAAACCTATTATCAGATAATAAATGGACGTTCATATTAAAATTTAACTTGATTACTTTGATGAATTGGACATTTCATTAAAATTTTTAACGCACAGAGAAGTGTGTGAATCAGCTATCTACTTCTCATGTTTTAATATTTAAAACGTTCACATAATACAAGCTGCAGAATATATTATTACAGAGGGATGAAAAAAAAACTTATATTAGTAGAGGAAAACTGAACTCGGGTGTATCCAAAAAATGTGAAAAGCGTCGTAATATAAAATGGCTACGTGAGATAAAAATCTGGAGTGTATTATTAACTATAAATAAGAGCCTAGGAATTTAATATTCAGGCGATAATACCATAGCCCAAACAAAAAACACGATCGAAGCATACATCTCAAGGGTCTGCCTTTATTTTACGAGGCCGTATTCAAAGTAAACTGTTTATTACGGTAGCCTGAAGTTTATCCCTTATTACGAAGAATAACTAAGTTATTCTATGTATTAGATCCATGACCTAAGAAGATGTATCAGTCTCGCCAGAGAAACTGACTACTGTGGCCTTTCGTAAATTTATTCATTACGGTTGTTGTTGGATTATTACATTACAAATATTTATTTAGTTTTATTTTGTAGTTCCCAAGGAACATATATTTTAAAGTATTTTTATAATCAAATATTTCTTATTTATTTCAATAAGGTGAAACTGCTAACGTTTTTAATTTTAAAGAGAGCCTTTTATATTGTACCTATCCTATATTAATAAATACCTCTATGGTGAAAATCTGATATTTAAACAGCTTTATCTATGATAAAATATAATGTAGGTAATATTAAAAGTACCCAATACTATACTCATTTCGATATTATGTCGAACATAAAGCCATTCAGAGGATTTGGTTACATTCAAACAGGAATCCTGTTACAGCGCCTTTTGTCAGAACATGAGGGGAATAGCTATTCTCGAAAATGTTTGGACCAGGCAAAATTTCAATTATAGCAGGCGACTAGGCCGGTTTTATTAGCATAAGCTACGTAGCAAGACTTTCTCGGCGATCATAAAATACAGTCTATTGAGTTGATTTTATGTGCGCAGTTCGCTCAAACAGCACCAAAGCCTTTTCAATTAGCTGCTTATTCAATGGTTTGGAAATTTGCATATAAAACGTAGTGTGTGATATATTATATGCACGAATCGTGGGACGCTCTGGAAATTTTATTTATGCGACAAATAAGTGGTTGGTTTCAAAATTGCTGTTATTGTTTTTATTACCAAATGAGTTTTACCGAAGAGTTACATGAAATGTACCTATTTATTAACATGGACAATTATGTTAATAAAAGCATTTTACGGTTAATACAAACAGAATCAAAAACATTTTTTATTATGTACCTGTTATGTCTGCAACTGGTGGATTTTATCATTTACAGTCACAATGTAAAACTTCTGCTGCTGTGCCTATTCAGAACAAAACATAATACAATTCTGAAAATTCTCTTTTCATAGCAATATAATCTGCAGTTGTTTTACTAAGAAAACTGAACTAGTATATTTTCGATCTTAGAGTGCAGGAGTAACCTTTGGTTGCATTGATAAACAAAGCTTAGACGCTTCATCATACCGAACGGAAAGTTTACGTAAGCCCGTGATATATTATGAATTTTTCACAGCCGAAATTCTCAATTCGTCGATACACTTGGTGTGCGCTTGAAGTGTTTGCAGCACTGAATTCAGCATATATTGCATTGGCGACATAGGACCCACTTCCGTTCCATTTCCACGATTTTTAGCCAAACTACGTACGACATTGCCAAGCCAATATTCAATAGGTCGAAAATTTGGCTAGGGAAAGCTTTTTACGGAATTCTAGGACTTTCAATATGGACGAAAAACGAACTGTACACTAAAAACATCGCACTTTATAAAACAAACAATGTTTTTCCTCTCTTAACTTAATTAGAAACAAGCTACTAAGTATTTGTTCCTGTTAAATGATCGTTTGCTACGGTATATTTGTATTTTATGGTTAAAGAAAGTAACCATACTCTTATTATTTAATAACATTCTACACGTGTTTGTCATCTTTTAAATACCATACAAGAAATAGGTACCTATATTGGAAAAGGATCGTATGAATTACGAATAACGAGAAACTTATGTTTATTATTCTTCATGTCCTCAAAACAAACCCTTAAGGGTCCGAATCCTTCACAGATCGTAAGGAGCGTGATAGTTTATTATAAATATGGTAATTACTTTTTTGGAACCTCGCTAGCCATCTTTCCAATAGAAGACTCATATTACTACAAGATGTAACAAAGTTAGACTGTTATAATAAGATTGTCTTTGTAAAAATTTTGTGTTACACTTACATAAAATTGTAATTTAATATCAATGGTTGCTGTAATAAATAATATCGTTTACCAAATGTGTTCCTGTTCACAAAGGGTTTCACATAAATGGATCTCTTTTATTATATCGAAAAAACGTCGAACGTTCGAACAATATTTAACTGAATGACGAATGCCCAAAACAGTTCACTTTAAACGATCTTTCGGCGTCCTCGTTTGACAGCTTATTTGTGTTAAACAATATAAAATGTTAAAGTTCGGATCAGGTATGATAATTATAAAAATTGACACGTAAGTATAATAATGGTATAATTTTAGCGTTAGTATTACAGAGACATTTCTAGCAAATCCTCGAAACCGATTTAAGTAAGTCATTCGTCATCCAATTCGATAACCAATTTAAGTAAGTCATTTTGAATTTCATTTGAGCTTCTTTCGTAATCCATTGATTAGAATGGTGCATTGAGGGAGATCACCTCAATCAATGCAACTCATTGATTGAGGGTGCACTTTTCTAAAAGGTATTTATCATCACCATTCTCTGTAACCACAGCCACGCGGTACGATAGACAATAATTTGTAAATGTTAGTCAGATACCCTTTGGATTCAAACAATGTCGCAACTGTCCGCATAGCTGCATACTAACTAGTCATGTAAAGGGATTGCATAGCATTTACTTATTAGTTTGGGGGACTTGTACAGTTCCCAAGTCGGATAAGGTTTCGGTGCAAGGATTAGGCAACCATGTTATATTTAACTTACTCTGTGACAGTAATAATGAGGTGGAATATAATGTATCGAATTGCTTATAAATAAAAAATAAAATAAAATAAAATTAGCCTTTATTGCTGTTACTTTTCTTAAAATTATTACATGCCAATTTCTTAAAAACTAAGTTAATTCTATGTACTTATTCTAATTTTTATTTATAACTAGCTTCCGCTCACGACTTTGTACGTGCATCCCCGTTTTTCCCCTTTCCCGCAAGAATTTCGGGAAATCGTTTCTTAGGGGACGCCTACGTTATGACATCTACCTGCATGCCAAATTTCAGCTCGATACGTCCAGTGGTTTGGGCTGTGCGTGGATAGATCACTATATCAGTCACCTTTGAGTTTTATATAATAAATATAGATATAGATATCGACAACAGGATGTTTATAAGGAACAGCTTGTCTATCGACAAAGGCCTCCTCTAAAGATTTCCATGTATTTCTATCATTTGCTAAGCGGGTGCATTATATCGAATTGCTTACCGACTTTTTAATTAGTGTAAGATTTGAAAAGGAAATGTTTTGTTTGTTTATTGGTTGGACGACTTCTTTACCGATAAATATTATAAAAATTGAAACTTCTTACTTAAAAGTAAACGTACAATTAGTACAGTAATTAAGTAAAAAACAGTGATGTTATCAATTTTTAGTTACAACTTGTTTGCTAGAAAACTAGAGGTTTACTGGTAAAGCAACAAAAGTATTCCATTAAAAACACATTTTTGTCATGGTTTTAGATTTATGCATCAGGAGATATGTACGGGTCTAAAGGTAAAGGCTATTTGCCAACACATACATAAAGCTCTATTCAAATCCATCAGCGTATTCGTGGGCACCCATTTATTTTGAATGTTTTCATTTATTCAGTGCTAATGTTATTCGAAGAAGACACGTACATGGCATTTCGGAAGGGTCAGATAAGTGCGAGCACATTTCAAAGGACCTACACTGTATAATATATGCCCGCCCCTTTTATTTAATTGGTAAAATTTATCAAAACTTTTTTTAGCTGAAATGTCTCTGCAATTTATCTTGACAGATTTAATTTCGGTCTTACTTATTATGTTACTTAAATCAAATTTATTTGATCGAAGCGAGATAGATATGAAATGAATTTCACAAAACTTTTTCTCAATTCGTCTGACAGGCGATGGGCGTACAAACCCATTAAATTTCTTCGTGGTGCTGAAGAATTAAATGATAAATAATTCATCATTCTGTCTTTACTTAGACTGAAAAGTAAAGCGGCACGCCCTTCATATATTTCAGCATAACTTAAGAATGTACGAGAGCACAATATGTTTTGTTATGCAATTTGATTACGTTTGTACAAGAAACTTTAGTCTTTATTGAAAACACTCTCAATTAAGTTTTCCAACCGAATCGTGGCCAAAACAGCCGTTGATGATTTTCAATATATACAATATGAATACGAAAACAATATACGTATTTTTTATTTATTTTGTAAATTATATCGAAAAAATATCAAACAAATTGGGCGTTTGCCCAATTTTTTGAAGAATATACCTACCTACTATAGTATGATTTGACCACATTGACCATACTTCCCAAAGCAAAGTTTATGTTTGTTTGATTATAAATAACTTATTCACGTTCGTGCGAACATACTCACTACAAGACGACAAGCAGTCAATTCAAAGTAACAATGCGCCACCTAGAGCTGATAGCTACCTTACTATTTTAGTAAGTAAACCATATTTCACATGGTTGGGCCCTTCCGTGGATGTGACATAAAATACAGCCGAGGTAATCCTATCCATTCGTGATTTATATCGACGAAGGGTCAATGTAGAAAATTTCATAAGCGATATATCATTCTTAATATTTGCATTAACGCTCATAGATTTTATTCAATACATAAAAAAGCTTTTCTATATATAAATAAAAATAAATAAATAACATTTTCTTTGAGACGAAAATACTTCTAATAATATAAAAAAAGCCTTTACAATAATGTTTGTGAATATCTTATTTACTTATATAATTTGTTATTAATATTTTTTTCAACTTATTGTCATTAATATTATATTACAATATTAATACTGGTATAGTTTAATGATTTATCTGTGGTATTACTCAAACTCAAGTATAACGTGATCATTAAAAATAATTATCATTCCAAAAATATTGTTACGAAACAAATATTAAGTCCATCTTAATTAAAATAGAACGGTATTGAATTAAGAAATCCCGCTTCTGATTTATCTTATCGAGAATTAAATTAACTGTTTGAATATTAAGTTCTCTCTACTTTCGATCAAAACAATTTGTTTTATTTCGTTTACAAAGGAAACAATGAAATTGAAATATATTGTATAATTAACGAAAGCAGCTCGTCCTCGTCCGCTTTTCATTTTAAAGATTGATGTTAGTGAAGAAATTAAAGCTTATTATCAGAGTTCTCATATTTCACAAAGATTTTGTGCGGCGGAAAACAACATTTCATTTTAAAGAATTCTCCTCGGTTTTATTATTAAATGGTGTAAGATAAAATTAATTAAAATTGTTATCTTTGGCTATTTCTTGATGAAACGTAGAGTAACTATTATAAGTGATTGCCATAAACTACATTACAGTTTAAGCCATTCAGAGGTTCTATTGTCCAAAAAATATTGATGATGGTTGGAATAGAAAAATAAATAATCTTTTAATAAAATATGGAACATTTTAAGGATTCCGGATTGCTACAAATTATCATTTTTCTTCCATAAGTTGCGCATGGCGTGGGGTCGTAAATATTTATATGCTCACAAACCGGAACCGTTTACTGAAGGAAGTTTCAACATAATATATTATGATATTTTAGTCAAGTGGCACCCTCTTCACATAAGCGCCGAAAAGTTGTTTACGTAACTTTTGATTGCCTTCTTTACTTAGATTGTTTACTTTTGCTTTAAATGGAATTATTATAAAACTTTTTTCGTTTATGGCGGGACAAAAATGGATTTTCATAGGCGTTGATACTTTTTTTAAATTTATTTTCGGTAATGGATTCACTTTGTTATTGAAACATGATATTTCAAAGTAAAGGATCGTTATAACTTATATCATCATCATCACATAAATTTATGAGATAACATAATAATTTACGTTACAAATTTTATTCGAAATTTAGTAAGTTTTAATACGCATATCCCGTATAACATTTATATATGTTGACTTAACTAATGTGGCAAATATTAACTACGTTATATTGAGAACTTATATGAATCTATATTTTTGTATTTTAAAGATATGAAACACACAATCATGTCAATTTAATTAAACTATTTTCAATTAAATATATAAAACTTATATAATTTGTTACCACAAATGTATGTTCTAACAAATCCATAAAAAAACTAGTTCCAAACAAACCAGATTTTTACCAGTGTTCGGTCAAACGGACCGGCTAACGAGTTGTTGTTGTTGAACAAATGTTGTTCAAGTGTTTAACTTTGTGCCATAAAAATCGGTTTATAGATTTTTCAGTTCCATGAGAACTGAAGCAGTCATGTTTAATAGAGAATAGTTAAAGTTCGCAATTGTATTTAAAGTTGAAAATGTAGTTTTACCTTCAATACCCATTTCAATGTAACTTTGTTTAAGCAATCTTGTTCCAGCAAAACGTATAATGTACTAGCGGTCCACCCCCGCTTCGCCCGTGATACATATTTATGTGTTCTCTACATAAGAAACATCCTCGTACTTCAAGAAATATAATAAAAAAAGAATTATCGAAATCGGCCCACCCGTTCACAGTACACGTGATGCCGTGACAACGCAAAACGAGTTTCATTTTTTTATTATATCTTATAAATAAAAATGAATCGCAAAATGTGTTGGTAAGCGCATAACTCGAGAACGGCTGAACGGATTTCGATAATTCTTTTTTTATTATATTCCTTGAAGTATGAGGATGGTTCTTATATTGAGAAAACGTAAACATGTACCACGGGCGAAACCGGGGCGGACCGCTAGTATATACATATATAGATTATGTATTATAATCTCTCTTAAACAAGAATTTGTATATTCTTTAGGCATTTAATATGAAGGCTTTGTTTTGATATAAATAATTAGTACCTTTGTAAACTAATGAATAATTATTCCCTATTAATAAAGCGGCGAGGCATATTTCCGATGAAATAATTTCTTCGTAGACTGCTAATTGTCTCCGCAACAAATTAATCTCTTTGAAATGGGAGCTTTGGAAGTAATAATACAGATTTTAATGTAATACAAACAAAATGTGTTCGTAATTACAACGATCCCTTCTATGCAACTTCGTTAAATAATTTGGAGGAAGCGTCGACGCGTTGCCGTTAAATCGTCCCACGCTACCTCAGGGCATAAGGAACAAGCTAGCAAAATGCAAGATTCAATTTCCTGCTGATAGCTAATTTATTTCCCCTTCGACTTTAGCGTCATGAGATTATAAGGAAACTCTTTATTAACATACTTTTCTAAAGCGCCGACTGTCAAGACGCATGAGCAAGAAAATTGACATAAGAAATAGGTCAATTTCGTTGTTAGGTAGGCTACTACATTTATGAATATTCGTTCATTATTTCCCCCAAAATGGCATAACACATTTTATGTATAGTCACGTATTGTCATTCAAACTACAGATTACTTTATAATAAAATTTAAATATGATGTAGATGTATTCCTTAAGCGTTTCCCTGTTTTAATGAAAACATTAGCGATTATTTTTTATTTAAAAATACACCTTGCGAACATCTTTTATGTAGACCAAGGAAAAATTTATGGTTTGCGTAATAAAGCACTCTTATCTTGGAGGCGAAAATCTTAAAATGAGCTCTGAGCGATAAATAAAAGTAAGAAAAATTAAAAAGTGGACGGAGAACTGTGGGGAGGCTGTATGACAAATGTTCTCTTTGGTTCGGTTGGGCTATTTAACGCAAATAATAGTCACATTCGGATTTCGGTTACATTTAAAGCTGGGTTTTACCTATGTATAAGTATTATCGCATTATGACGTTAACTTCAAAATAGAACCGCTTTCATTTGTTACTTACATAATTTATTGAAGTGAAACATCTTTATCGGGGTTGGAAAAAAATACTTAAGTGTAACATTTTTTCGTTATGCGTGACATTTTTCCGTTACGCGCCATCTTTTTCTTATCCCTACCACGTATATTCGACGTATTTCTATAAAGTTGCATATAATAAATTATTTTTTGAAAAATCAGGTCATAAAGAAGTTTCACTTCTTACGTGTGTACACTAGTACACACACACATTTTTTTTTAACTGAAGCTAAAAAGCTTATTACGACACAGTATTTGTATTCAAAAGAAATCACACCGTCAACCTTGTGGATTTACTAAAGGTGTTTTGAAGAAGTTTAATTCCGGCTGGCGAGGAATTTTCGCTGTTTATCTTTCCAAAGGTTCGAAAGACGTATTGATTCACGGCAAAGCTATTTTCTCCAGATTATGCGCAAAATACATCAAGATGGAACGAGATAAAAACTTCACTTGGTTACCGCAGAATTCCATTTCCAAGTTAAACAGATCTTTTTACTCCCGTTTTTGCTCATTGAGGCCGGTATGGGTTTTGTCATATTTTAGGGATCATTGCCAAAACTCGTTTGTATCAAAAGTTTTAAGTAATTAGAATAGGAAGTTACACTATCTGTTGGTTGGCAATATTTGGATTTTTTAGCATTAACTAAATTCTATAAAAAAATTATTAACGTTACCTTTATATTTATTATGCCTTTCAAATTTATTTAATGTTGACTTTATCTCTAACTACATGATTATTAAAATCATACCTACACACTTAGCCACACATATTTCAACCAATTTGTTGTTTTTTTTTATTTAATTTAGAGTTTTCAGAAAAATGGTTTTAATATTCAGCGGAGATAATAATTAAACACAAGTCTTGCCGATCAAAGAAATTTTATGAGTCAAATTATATCACCAACTTTGTAAAAAGTTTACAGCTTAAAGATCATAAATCTTTAAACTTTTCCTTTCCTTTTTTTGGTGTTATAAAAATTATGTGTTCTGGCAATAATTAGGTTTATAAAGGAGAGAGGAAATCGGTATTATCTAGAAATAGAGATGTGTAATAAATATTCTTCTAATATATATTATAAAGGCGAAAGTTTGTCTGGATGTTTGTTACTCTTTCACGTAAAAACTACTGAACCGATTACAATAAAATTTAGCACACATTTAGAGGGTAACTTGGATTAACACATAGGATAGTTTTTATCCCGGAAATCCTACGGGAACGGGAACTATGCGGGTTTTCCTTTGCAAACGCGGGCGAAGCCGCGGGCGGAAATCTAGTATTTAAATAATCTTATCTATTACCCACTCTACGTATTACTCATTTCCATTTAACCCATCTTAGTATTCACACAAGTAATTTCTGAAAATACATAGTGCCATCCTCAATATCCTATCCTATGCTATTAATATTATAAATGCGAAAGTTTGTGAGGATGGATGTGTGTGTGTTAGTTACTCTTTCACGCAAATACTACTGAACCGATTACTATGAAATTTAGCACACATATACTCTCTATATGTGTACTAAATTTCATCGTAATAGTAACTTGGATAAACACATAGTAAAGGTTTTATGCCGGAAATCCCACGGGAACGGGATCTATGCGGGTTTTTCTTTGAAAACGTGGGCGAAACCGCGTGCTGAAATCGAGTTATCGAGTTATTATATATATTTTATACAATTATTACATTGTTTCTTTACTCTTAAAAAACTGACTGATGATTTAGTGTCAGTATTATTTATAGTGTAAAAAATGACAGCGCTACGTGGTGTAGCGTCGTCTGGCAACACTTTGCCTGACTTCATAAGACGCATGGTAACCCCCTTACACCGAAATAATCAGTCAAGTTCAGTAACAACTGTAAACAATCATAGTCAAACATATTTATAATCCAGTGATCGAATAACCGCGTACCTGCGGTCACAATCCTCATAACCACGCATGTATGTACAGAGAAGATATTTGCGATGCACGAATGAACATTCATCGACTATTCAGTGATTCGATAAAGTTCGTGTTCAGGCTTTATGTGACGAGCTTCGATTGAAAATTGTATTGGAGTTTGATGAAGGACTGGGTGCTTTTTGTCTTATGATATACCTAGTTGAATAAAATCTAAATAATTTTCTTATAGGTCTACAACCATTTAGTTATTTAATCAGCTGTATTCAGTAAAAAATGTGCAAGTAATGTCTTAACACGTTCACTGCGGCACAGAAATATCTGTACTTTCCATTACTGCGTTACGGGTCGTTTTAAACCTTGTCCTATACCAGAGATTGTGGCGGCACGAGGCATATTAAACCCCACCGCCCGTAGGAGACCAAAATCGTTTTTTTGGCGCCAAATAAGACAAAGTGTGCGGCTTTTGCCGTGATTATTATTAACAATGAGTTCCTTAACCTAAATCTACCGTCGCCCGTGGTTAGATTAGTTAGTTTAGATTCTAGGGGTAAAATAAAATGTGGGGTCTGATGTACCCCATACCGCACTGAACAATAGCAGTTTTTCATATAATTTAGTGATGGGAAAAGAAATATCGATTTTATTTAATTGTATTTATTTATCAAACTTATGGATGTTTTTTATTAAAACAGGCCAAACAATAATAGTTGATTCAATGAACAAACACACTAATAGTAATCATGATTATCAACCTATTTGAAGAAAGTTACTCAACATGTCACATTCACGATTCTATTAACGATATTTATTATAACGAGTAATTAGGATGTTTGAAAATTACCTGTATCCACATTCAAGTCCTTCTTTGTAAAAGCTTCAATAAGTTGTTCCATAAATAGTCTCGAATGCGTTACACAACACTAACCGCGTGAAGCTAGCTTAGGGTGCGGTACGAGGTGCGTGGTGGTACGAGGTGTTCGCAACCTCGTTCCGCACTGTGTTAGAATTTTTATTTGTTCAGTGCGGCACGAGGTCTAAGAAACCCGGTATTAAGGTCGGTATACCATTGAGCTAGGAATCAATAGCACATCTCAGATATATAGATATCACTTTCCTACACTGAACCAGATGGAAGTTATGCCTCCCGCACGACAGAGAAGTTTAATTTTTTTCCTACCGCTATAGCGACGAGACACGGACAGGGTGTTTCAAGCCCTGTTTCGCAGCTAACGTGTTAAAATAATTATTTTATCATGAGTTATTTAATAGTTTTATTTATTTAGTTATGAAAATTCGCCTCGAAAATTCTTCAATTTTATATTTCATTCACATTTTATTTCCTTCTTTTTAATGCTATTTATTGAGACATAAGAAATAGAGTTTCTCTTCAGTTATAGATATAACAACAAGTATTGACTTATTTCAAATTAACAGTAGTATTGATCTAACTATACAAGCATCCTAAATGAATAAATTAATGAAAGTGTAAAATGTAAAGGAATGAATTTACATAGCTGTTGAAGTAAACCATTATTTATTTTCGGACGATATTCCGGACGAAAAATTATATTTTTCTTACATCAAACGCATTTGATTAATAATCTTAGCGCCACAGGACAGCCGTATTTTTCTCACCATAAGTTACAAATCATTCGTTGTTGTTAGTATGGATAAGCGGAATAAAATATGTTTCTGTATCTAAGGTACCTACGATCAATTTGCCAAATTCGTCATAGGTAATATAAAAGGTTAGGTTAGGTTATTATAGATCAACAAAGTGGGTGGCATTTATTTATTTATTTATTTATTTA
This sequence comes from Colias croceus, assembly GCF_905220415.1. Taxonomy (NCBI): domain Eukaryota; kingdom Metazoa; phylum Arthropoda; class Insecta; order Lepidoptera; family Pieridae; genus Colias; species Colias croceus. Next base: position 5,104,670 of record NC_059552.1, on the reverse strand, counting down.
GCCCTTATTATTCCATGACATTTCAACACAAATTACAATAAAGTACACTTAAGCAGATAATATTAATAGTGTAATTCTGATAAATGTCCTGGCCCCTTTTGGGTATAGGCCTCCTCCAACTGTCCCCATTTCTTCCTGTTGCCAGCTGCCTTCATCCAGTCTCTTCCTGTCAATTGCAGGATATCATCAAGAGTGGGTGGCATACTATACTTAAAAATGAAAGAAATACTTTATGAAATGTTGAAATAAAGTACTGGCCAATAAGAAAAAACAATGTGGCGAAAAATAATTTCTACATATTTTATTATTAGATTATCAGCCTGTTGGGCATGTTCATCGTACAAATATCAAATAATAATAAGTAGCCATAAATACTACTCTTTGTATAAAAAATGTATGGAAAGTTTTATTTAAGCAGACCTTTTTGATTTCTTAGAAAAAAGTCCTTTTATTTTTAAACGTTTTTTGTAATAATTTAGAAAAGGAAAAAATGTAATTTTTACGCAAAGGTAGGTCCACATAAATCAATTAAATGATATTTAGTTATTAGCGTACATACCTATTCGTTCCGGTATGATCACTTGGGATGAACAATGCTCTTTTATATTGCATCATTTTATTTGTTTTATAATATAATTAACCATGTATTCAGGAAAACATATATATATAAATAATGTTTTGGTTTATCTTTGCAATATTAAATCTTGGAAGTAAAAGCAGTATCAGTATGTTTGTAAGATTTTGACTATCAAGTCAAAGTGTCGATTATTTGTTACCCTTTAATACAAGCTCCTCTATGCAAATTGAATAGAACTAACTTCCTGTATTATCATGACAAATGAGTATCCGTCCACACTCATGCCTTCATACAAGAAAAGTGAACTTATTTCGATCATAATTCAATATGCAATACATTGCCTGTGGCCTTATGTTCACTATAAAGTCGAAGAATTTGACTCCTATAAATGGAGCAATGTATTTCGTGGCAAATTGCCGTTGTCGCAGCGTCATACTTTGTTTCAGCCAGTAATGCCTATAACGTGATTGCTAATTTGCATAATACGTGGAAATATATGGCCGTGTTAATAGATACTGATCCCTGGTAACGTATTTGGTCCTAAACTTTATATATTCATAATTTAGTGGGTTAATCGTGTAATCGTCTGTTGTTCTGTTGTGCTAGTGCATTACAACGTAGTTTAGAGGGACATCATTATTATTGAACAGCATCGTGGCAAATATCGTTAATTTACAATTTATCGGATGTAGTTAAGCGTATTACAGTAGCACTTAATATGGCTTGTTAATAATGCTTTTATATAGAATTTAAAAGCAATTATATTCAAATGATTTCTAATGTGAAAAGTTTCGATAAAATAAAAATGTTAATGTTAATTACGTCACTTACTCCAAAGACAGAGGTTACTGAATACAAAAATCAATTAATTATCAATACACATAACACATTTGCAAATTATGTGAACACTGCCCTTTCCGTAATTACATTATGCAGTCCTAGATAGTGGAAACAACAAGCTTGTTACTACTAGTTATATTGATATCATTTGATTATATAGACTAGACGTTTCTCTTGGATTGACTACGCCTCAATAGCTGTTCACATACATGCGTGTAGTGTACTTATTATTTATTTAGAAAATTATAATTTGTACTGGCAATAATATTTGGTTCACCGTTGTCTGGTGTCTGTGATATTGTCTAGAGGTTATGTTATAAATAGTATTACTTATTCGTTGCTGTACAAAATTACGATAACAAAAGTTTTATAAATCCCCAATATTTTTTTTTAATTATTGGCATTGTTAAGTTTCTGCAGTCGGGATCGTACTGCAGTCGGGATCGTACTGCATTCGGGATCGTCGAGGCGCTATATCAAAACTAATTAAGATAGCTATGTAACGTCGTTTATACGAGAAAATCTTGTACTCATATTATGATGCTCCTCAATTTCCGGATCGGAAGATAGTGTGTTGTGTCTTTTTATGATGAATTTCGAGAAAGGCTTGAATTGTGGGGCCTGGATACTTACAATAATTTCTCTCTTTGCACACCTTTTTATTTGCCTTGTCCTGTTACATCTTTATACTATACTATATGTATATACAATTAAACTGAAAATAAAAGTAAATGAGAGCTGAATGTATTATTACTAAAAGTATATATGTACTAAAGCTATGCTTTTCTCTATTTTGATTAATAAGGTTTTGATTTTAATTTTTCATAAAGTAAAACGAGTAGGTATACAGCGCACTGTAGTTTAATGCAACATCATAAATTATCTAGTCAATGTATCATTGTTTAGATATTCATGAGGTATATAATTAATTAATATATTATAGTACCGTATACCTACCGTGCTTCAACTATTATGAAATGCCTATAAAAAGCACACTTTTTGAACAATATTACTTTTTTGTAAACACTGCAGATATTAAAAGTGCCTGGGAGGCCTTCAATATCTTCTGTATAGTTGCAATTTACTTTTGGAAATTGCTGCTAACAAAAATGCTTTTCAATGTATATTATTATTAATATTATTTAATGAATCGCAATCACAATAAAAGTAAAACATCGTAGCGGTCTATTCATTAATTAATTACCAATAATATTAAAGGGCAACCACTCAAAGACTCTCGAAAGCGTTATCACAAGTATTAATAAGAAGCAATTGTCATACCGAATTTTCGTTTGCAAACTGTAACAAAGTTGGCAAAATATCCTTCTATAAGCTGAAGGATTACAGAATGTCTTGACCCAATTGCGCTGGCGGTCCCAAAGTGACGGGAAGACTTAAGAGCGGGCCGGGAACACGACACCAGTAAATTTAACAGTTCTTTGTATTTCACTACCAATTTATGGTACTAGAAACTTGGCTAACGATTCAGCTTTCTTTAATGTGGGCAGGAATAAGATGTATAGCGTTTTCGAAGGATCCTAAATTAATCTGCTTGAAGTTGGAGGATTTGTACGATTTATCTACTCGTGATGTGTGCTGCAGTTTGTTAATGTTAAGCCAAGGAAACTAGTTAATACTGGATGTTACTGCAGAAGAATACTTCACTATAAATCCATTGAGAAAGAGATAGTTGCATAAGGACCATGAACACCAGCGTACAGAGATTATATTTTATCCCAACTTCCTCTTATCTATCTTTCAGGCTGGTCAGAATATCAAACATATAAAATATATTGCGATACTAACTACTTAACAAACTTAAAAATAACATTAAAAGAAATATACCTCAAGAGTAAAATATAAATTACCTTAGAATTAGTAAGTCAATCAATGTAACTTTTTCAATATCTATTAAATAATACCTACAAAATATATCAATTCACAAAAAATTAAAAACAAATTCAATTCTCTAATATTGTCAAGGTTTTCTTTTAGTAGTATCTCTTTGTATATTATTACTTTACCTGTAAAATAAAATAACTAGAAGGTCAGTACGGGCAAAGACATTTCATCAAAATTTGTTTTGAAAGTTTACCTTTGTTTTTGTTTGTTTATTGTTTAAAGTATTTTCATCTGCAAATATAAGAAGCTTTAAATCTTTGTCACAGTAAAGCAATCGCGAAAAGAGATAACACCGATTCGTTAAAGTCTCAACTAAGTATTAAAACCCTTTGAATATGAATGATGTCGTCTCTATTTACTTTTAATTAAAAACTGTTGACTTCAAATTGCAGTAGTAATTGGATGGCATTCACCAAAAACGGTAACCCAGCAATTTTATTTTAAAGTAAGCGAGTAGCATTTATTTCCAAATATTCAAACATAATTTCATTATGAATATTCTGGTTTCTTTTTCGAGTTGAAAATACGTGAGTTTTACTTTTACTTTTTGCAGTTTTATTCTGCGAAATAAAGCTATTAGCTATTAATATTTTAAATGCAAATCTTACAAATTACCTATATTTTAATAATGTCACCTCAATGATATTAGTAAAATATAAATCGCAATGAAATAAATAAATAAAGCTTTATTTTTCCATAAGATAACAGTTTCAATTACAGTTTGAGTACACTATTAGAAAAAGTTATAGTTAAGTTTAATCGCAATGAGTGTTATAAATAAAACAAACACATCGACCTGCAACATAGCGAACAAAATTTGCTCATAATAATAACTGATAGAGTTTTGAACAAAAAATCTAAAAAATAATAAATGAATTAACAACCGGGTGAGGCCAATAGCTATAGTATTTAATAAAAAAAGAAACTTACAATAAGATTGATAAAGATTAAAGCTGGTATTTTGGTGACTCCATTCACTATACCCTTGATTTGAATACATTATGCTAAATACTATAAATGCTTTGTAAGCTTTCATTGCTATGCAGTACTGAAAATCATTAGCAGAGTTGAAATAAAATATTGTATTCATATTTTACACGTGGAGTGCGATAGATGCGCTATCAGGGAATAATCATATTTTCTTTTCAATGGAAATAAATTTTAGTTGGCCAATATTCAGCTGCGAACTGAATGCGCTTAAATGAATATTTCGTGTTTTTAATTGTTGATACAAATTACAAGCAGACCGAAGCCATTGGACCTTTTGTCAATAATTAAAACAATTGTTCAAATAAAGGTTTAAAGACATTTATTCCCATTAAGACATTAAGTCACTTACATGAGAAACTTAAATTTTAAACATAGGTATTTATAAAAAACTAGCTGTTGCCCGCGACTTCGTCCGCAATTACGTCGTTTTTCGTCATTCGTCGTTTAAAAAAAAATACGTGACACTTTATTTTTGAATGTTCTTAATTATTGTCTCTTATAAAATTTAACTACATTAAAATTGAACACTGATAAGAAAATCTTAAAATCTAAAGACAACATGAATGAATGTGATTTAAATTCTACATTACTTAGTATTTCAAATAATAATCTAAATTAAATGTAGATTAACAGTTTGAGCGCACCATTATAGAATATGTACCTAAGTATTAAATTACGTCAGTATACATAGTAACTTTACTAAAAACACGATGACTTTCTTTCGCGCTCGGTACCACAAACTAAGCATGTTTGTGGTACGTGGCCCGCGTCACTTGACCCCCCGCGAGTTCCCCTCCGTTGCTATGCGAAAATACATTCGTTGCTCTACTGTAGGAAAAATTGTAATACTGTGGCCTGGGCGTTATAACACGTCCAGGGAGTTCCTGAGTGCCGATATCACCATCTTGAGGAAAAGCTTCTAATGTCGATTTAAAACTGCATACATACGAATTAACCTGTTCTAAAATAATTGTGAAATGAGTTCAGTTTTAAATTTGAGAAATATTGATTTCTTGTATTCCACTATTCGTTGTAGTCGAATACAAAATATATTTAAACAAACTTAGGTTGGCCTTCAGGCAAAAGGGATCCTATCAAATGGTAAACTTGACCTTGTATCTTAAAAGTAAGCATGAAAGGACCTTCTGATAATTATTGAGCACCAAAGGATCATTTGAAACGCACTACTATAAGAGCGAATATTGTCTAATAACAGTTGCACAGTATGTTCCTCTAAAAGTAGTGATTTCAAAGGTTCCGGTGTATCTTCAAACGAAAGCCGTCTCCTTACTCCACTTTAAAGCATGTAAAACATGCAAAGAACATACTACGTTAATATCGCCTATACAGAAGATGATCTGTAATAAATTGTGAGGATATAAGCAAACCCACTTTTATATTTGTCGGACCACACCACCGAATTCGTAGATTGTTTACCTCTAAGTCATCAAGACTATGACGAAATCGTCTGCAGTAAGACGGGCCTCTCGCTATTCGTCCGTTTTCAGAGACTGAATAATTTCAATTCTTAATCTTTCATTAAACAAATATTAATCGTTCTTGTCTCAAATAATTGTAATATTCGCGTCCCTACTCTAGTCATTGCTTATGCTCATGTTCATCTTCAAGAGATCGAATAATATTATGATACACCCTATCATTTGTCAAACGGTCTTCATATTGAGTAAAGTTTCAGATTCTCGAGATAAAATATGACTGTCGTGATCAGTAGTGAGACGTAATTCGATCTCAGTGAGGGTTTCGGTCTAACGGGATAATAGGGGAAACCGGGTTTGTTTGTCTCACGGGTTGGTTGTCACAGCGGTCTTAACACAAAACTGAACTATCGAATAAGTCTGTTGAAAAGCGTGGCAAAAGCGATACAGTGACAACGCTGTCCCCACTTCGCGTCAGACCGCCCCGATCTGCCGTGAGGGCCTTTTTTTTTTAGTGGGGAAATCTTGCATAGATACCCACGGCCTCCGGGGAAGAGGCCGTGGGTTATGTCGGATTCCTACCGACCAAAACCCCACTGTGTTCCGTCGAGCCGCATCAACGACAGGGCCACGGGTATGTGTAGAATTCATCCGTGACTGCCGTGAGGGCCTCATAAGTGTTTATAGTTTTCGCACAGATTTTTAATGATGACCGAATATGGTCCTCATAACATCACCATCAGAAAAAAGGAAATATTTTTAATTGTGAAAAAATATTAATATGATTAACACTATTTTAACATAAAATATTATAAGTCTGTGAGTGTGTAAAAAAAAAGACGGGTTGCACTCCGGGAGTGCCGGCAGAAGTGAAAACTTGATTATTAACGTTCAGCATGTTTGATATTTTGGAATGGTAGGTATCTGTCTTACGCATGGAATATAAGGGCTAAAAAAACTAACATCCGTCTTACGCTTTTTCGATGGTCACGTGTCCTGACGCGAGTTTAAGATTTTATACCCAACGCCGCTAAAAAAGTTTTCACTTCAATAAATCCAGCTAATAACACATCAAACTTATGTTTATAATTAGGTATACGACATGAAAATATATTAATTACCAAGCAATAATAATACAGATAAATACTGAACATAAGTATAATAGTTAGTATTAAGTAGTATTAGTTAAAATATACTTTGACTGTTAGTCAAAGTTTATTTTTACTAACAACATGTAAATGAAGAAGAAATAATAATTACCAACGAACTAACCTTTTCTATAATACTTAACACGACACATTTTTCAAATTATCTTGCTCAACTCTGCTCAAAAATTTGAGGGTTTTGTTGGAACTTTAATGTGTCAAAACTATGATATATCTAAACTACGATACTACTTGAAATAACTTGCATGCGGAAATGCTCATTACAATTGTGAATCTAAAGAATAACTAACAACATACTATTCAATTTTATTGAGCTGATGAATATCTTTTGCCTGGAAGAGATCACCGTCTCCTAATAAATATACTGTGTTTTCTTATAAAATTTATTTTATTTAGTAGTTTAGTTTTTGTTATTTTTATGTAAAAATGAGCTTGAGCAATGAGCTTATACATATTTGGCAAAAGTATACATAATTTTTTTATAATTTCAGGACCGCAACTTAAATGGGGCGCTCGGAAAATATGCCTATGGGTTATTAATAGAGAAATGATACACAACAAAGTTATGTTGGATCCATTTTATTTATAAATAATGAAAATTATATATTTATAAAATATAAAACATATTAGTTATGTAAAATGATTAAAAATAAATAAATGAAGCAACTACGATTCAAAGAAAACATCTTTTTCAGTGTGAAAATGCTCTTAGCAATCCTGGATGATGAACTGTATATCATGTACTCTGATCCCGGTACGGTCGGTACCTCGATAGCCATAACGATAAATATTATAATCAGATAACCGCAAAGTCAAAATAAAAACATTACTTGTACAGTTGTGAGTGCAAAATTTACGTTTCATTTGGCAATAACATTTTTTCGGTACTAAAACGTAGTAGTTTGATATGTGGCTGGCTGCCCCTCCTCTCCTTCCTGAAAAATATCCTCCAAAATTTCCCGAGATACTTCCAATGATTGAACCATTATGATTAACACTATTATTGATATTGATCAATGATTGAACCATTGGACGTTGGACATTAACTTCAGTCAAAAATTAACGAAGCGGATGATTACTAATTTCCACATAATCCTCGCTGCCACTATCTTTATCATCAAATCATCAATTTTCAAGTGGTGTTGTAAAATTGTCAGCAGAAATCGTCTTCCAAAGGCGATATAATTTTATGAGCATTGAATCTGTAAATAAAAAAATCTATAAAAAAAGCTACTTACAAATAAAATTTTATCAAAAACTACTGTTCCCAATGCACCTCAAAATCTTGTAAAAGTCATATATAAAAGAATTCATCAATTCATCATTTTATTATTTCATTCAAAAAGTGTAATAATATAATACCAACAAAACACGTGAATTGCTATCATTATAAAAAAATAAATACCTGTATGTAACAACTTACCTTTAGTGGGAACGCATGATGGTGTAAATTCACAAAACACTAAGATTGCATTTGATATTTTTGGTTTTATGGCATTCAATAGTCAAAAGTCGATTTCTCTGTCCCTATGTCCCTTTGTATGCTTAAATCTTTAAAACTACGCAACGGATTTTGATGCGGTTTTTTAAATAAATAGACTAATTCAAGAGCAAGGTAGATATATAATTTATTAGGTTTTAGACAAAGCGGGCGAAGCCTCTGGCGGTAAGCTAGTAAATTTATAAAACACGAAGATTTTTAAAATTGTAACTAATGAACACAATCAATATTAGATTAATTACTGTAGATAATGGTGTCTAGTTTTACTTAAAATAATAAACATCTACCCTCACTTTAAAAAAATGTAGTATATTTATTATTTACACGAAATATACCTTATAGGGAAGGGAAGATATGGGTTAAAGAGTTAAATAAATAACATGATTATATTTAAATTATTAATTTTCAACAGTGTATTCAGTAGTGTTAACATGTAAATTGATTTGATTTTTACGAAATCTCATAGATGGCGCTGTTACAAAATTAACATTATACAACTTACATTCTTTAAACTATGTTTCTCTTCCCAAGTTACTTAAATGGCATAATTTTTATAGTTTCAATCTAGATATTGTCAAACAACATTTATATATGCGTCATTTAATTATTAATTTCCAATAGTTAATGTGTGTTTGATTTTTATAACACTGGCTATAGATGGCGCTGTTTCAAATTTGTCTTTATACTGCTAAGATTCATTTAACTGTTTCTCTGCCAAAATTACATAAATGACGTAGTTTTTATAGTGTAAAGGTAGATAATAGCATGGCTTACTCAAAAACAACATTTAAACATGAGTCTTTAGATTGTACGCTGTCGTAGTACACGGAATATATAAGAAAAATAAAGGTTCACAGCTCCTCCCCCGTAGGTGATAGCTTGATAATATGTAGCCTATAGCCTCACCCGACCTGTTAGTAATATTCATGCAAAATTTGAAGTCAATCTATGCAGTACTTTTCGAGATTAGCCCAGACAAACATACAGACAAACAGACAAACAGACAAACAGACAAAAATTCTAAAAACTATGTTTTTGGCTTCTATATCGATTATAGATCACGGCCCAAGTATTCTTTTAAAAAAATATTCATTGTACAGTTTTGACTTTCCTACGATTTTATTATATGTATAGATATCATTCGTTAGTTAAAAATTTAGAGTAAGTTACATACTATAAACATAAGTTTGGGTTAGGTACACATTCATTGCATTCAAAGTTTGAGCGTGTGGTCTTCCAGGATGTGTTTCGCTAATTGTTTTTTGAATACAATGAATGAGTTTACACTTTTTAATTTGCTTGGCAATCCGTTATAGAAACGTGCTCCCTCGTATGTTGCCGTTCGCCTTCCATAATTCGTTCGGATCTTCGGGAGGGCAAGATAGCTAGCTCGTCTATTAGGATAGTGGCGATTTGATGTTGAGAATATTATATTTGTATTTATGTTTTTATGTAGCGCTTTGTGGATGAACATACACGTATTATAAAAGTATAATTGTTTTTCAAATATAACATGGACATAAAATATGCATTTTAATCAGTGAGTGGAAAATGCTATGAATAGTGCTGAGTTGAAAGGTTGTAATAAATTCTTAATTTTACAGTATTGCTTTATACGGTTTGAAGCTTGAACCTTCCTGGTCTTCTAAGATAAGTTGGAAGCTTGAAAATTTTACCATAGATAATAAACAATCTTGGTAAATAATAGATATTATTGATTCTTAGTGTAAATAATATTTCACCGGTTTTTTAGTTATGAAGCAGTTACCCACTCGAGAGCTTAAGAAAATATTTTTAAACTTTTTGTACTTACTTGTTTATATTTATCTCATTTTTTTAGTAAACCTTTTTTTAATACATAATTTAATTCGTGTCAACGTTTTCATTTTTAAACTCAGATTTTTACGATTTTATTAAAAAAAAAAAAAAAAAAACTACATGGCAATTAATAAATATTTTAGGATTATTCAGTTAAATGGTTATCCAGGGTCTAGTGGAGATCAAAGCAAAATATCAATTACTTTAAGGTGCCCTAAAATGCGTCACTAAGGAAATATCGATGTTATTGGATCGGAAGGTAAATGCCGTTTCATCGAACATCGGGTTGACCTTTTGAATCGATAATGAATCCAATTTCACCCACCTCATTCGATTTGTATTTCTTTATGCAAGCAAAAAGTTATTGGAGGGAAAAATCGAATACATTCTAGTAATAAGTTGGGCCTTTCGAATCTTTGCGTTTTTTGAATGCATAAAAATAATATAGCAATTTGAATTTGAATTTTTTTTTTCAGCACGCTTTGCGTCCTCCTTCTTAATGCGAGCTGCCAAAGAGTGGATTCTCTGCCGGCGTCCGTCTTTCCAGAGAAGTATAACATGGGAATTTTCAAGAGACGAATTAACAGGCACTTTCTAGGCGGGCGTGACTTACCACCTTAGATCTCGTCACCACTTTCCATCAGGTGGGACTGGGGTCAAACGTCCGCCTTCTATGTATAAAAAAAAAAAAAAATTGTGAAACTACTTCTAACTGTTATTATACAAAAATACTAAAGACGTGATGGATAATGTTAAAGTTTATCATATTAGAAATGAGAACTAATGACCTTTATTTTATGAAATAGATATTAATTTCTTAAACGAAATTTTCATTCGGCACTAAAACAGCATGTTCCAAATTATATTTAAGTCATATAGTGTTATATCACCAGAAATATAATAAAAGTCTAATAACAATAAAATAAAACGGTTCCGGAGCTCATATAGCAGGGTCGAGTCGTTGACTTTTATGTTTGCACAAAACATTAACGTAATTATATTATGTCTGTATTAACCTGGTCAGTTCCGTGTTAGATACAAGTCATTGGCATAAATTAAATAGCATCCGAAAGTATAATGTGTTCAATATATTTTTTTTTAAACTGAACACTTCCAAGACAAAACTTCGTCCTAATTGATCTTAATCGATTTATAACAATTTCAAGAAAGTCCTTAATATATAAGAGGAAGTAGTTACAAAATTAGGCCGGAAAGGTAGGTATGTCATAAAAAAACAAATAGCTATGGTATTGCGCTAAAAACCTCTCTTAATTAAAGGGTGATGTAAACGGCGTTACACGAAAACGAGATTGCTTGTAATTTTAAACACGTCTTAACTTAACCCTGCACTTGCAACGAGTTTGTTCATTAGCAGTCGAGAATAAGTCTGAAACTTTCGCTAAGTTAATTACATGGCAGAGTCAGAAATTAGCGTTTATAGCCGAAACATTGCTATGCCTACTCGCTCTTGTCTGAGCGACCTTTCTGACTTATTCTTTGATTCGTTCACGGTATGTCGTAACGATATTAAATCGTACACAGATTTTTAACAATGAAAAATGGAATGAATTGTAATCATAATAATTAAATTTTTGTACTTAATTATAACTTAAGACCTTTATGAATCATGACTTTTGTGGAGGAAGGTTTAGTTAGTACCTAACGAAATTTTATTAATTATATTTCTTATCATATATCATAATTAGGTTTAATATCTCATAAGAAGTCCTGTTTTATCGGCTATTGGACATAAAAGGTTAATTTTTCCCCATCTTGTCATGGAACCCTAAATTATTATAAAGATACTAATTTTCTTTACGATCGAGCGGATTAATTGCTGATGTAGCGATAAACGTTGCCTCCTTCCTGTTTCTACCTTGAAGTTTTGTCGTAACTAATTTATGGGAATTGTGAAGTTAATTACATAGGTACTATGTTTTATCACGGGTCTTCCTCTTCCAGCATTTACCGTGTTAATATTAAATGTGTTATATGTATAAAGAGTGCTGTATGCTACCTTTAATATAAATAAGCGGTTAACGATGAAAGTGGTTCAGGTATATGCTCCAACTAGCGCAAGCAGTGAAGATGAATTAAATAACTTCTATGCCGATGTTGAGCGAGCCCTTAAAGAAAATCCATGCTTTTATACCACTGTAATTGGGGATTTTAATGCGAAAATTGGCCAAAGATTTCCTGGTACTAATGAAGAATATATAGGAACACACGGTTTAGGCACAAGAAATGAGAGAGGCCAGATTCTTGTCAACTTTTTAGCAAAACACAATCTCTATGCTATGAACACCTTTTACCAAAAGAAAGACCAACGCAAGTGGACCTGGAAAAGCCCAAATGGTTCAACGAAAAACCAAATCGACTACATACTGAGCAATAAGAAACAAGTTGTTAGTGACGTTAGTGTCTTAAATTGTATAAACATCGGAAGCGACCATAGGATAGTACGTGCAACGTTCAGAATAAACGCCAAAACAGAACGAATGAGGTTAATTCGGAAACATAACGCCAAACTGGATTATGCAGCTATTGAAGTTAAGAAAGAGCATTACGAGCAACGCATCAATGAGCTTCTGACCACAAGCCAAATACCTGCTACTGTGGATGCTGTGAATGAACGACTCACGCAGAGCATAAAAAAGGCAGCCGAGGAATTTGGCAAGACAACACGTCAAAATAAAACTATTTTGTCGGACCGAACAAAAGTTCTGCTCGAAACGAGACGTGCTCTTCATAGCAAACCGGAAGCAAGTAATATAGTGCTTTCTGATATTAATAAGCAAGCAAAGCAAGCGGTAAGGCGTGATGTAAGGCAGCATCGGTACAAAACTATTGTCAATACTATTGAAAAGTATAGAGGCCCAAAGGTTTTTCGGAAGAAATTGGTAGAGGGTAATAAACAAATACACAGAATCAAAGATGCTAACGGAAGAGAAACAAATGACCTCGATGAAATTATGCATGTGGTAGAACAATTCTACGAAAAACTGTACACCTCCAGAATAGTGGAGCCACTGAAGCTTCAATGCCCACGCGCTAAACTGATACGTCACTTTACAGAAGATCTACTAGACATAAGCTTGTATGAGATTAAATCGGCGCTTAAAAGTATGAAAAATGAAAAAGCTCCAGGTGAAGATGGTGTACCTGTGGAACTTTTAAAGTTAGGAGGCAAAACGGCTTTGCTGGAACTTCAAAGGCTTTTCAATCAGGTTTTAATGGAAGGTATTACACCGAAACCTTGGAAAAACGCATTGGTTACGCTTATATATAAGAAAGGGGAAAAAACCCAACTCAATAATTATAGGCCAATATCCATATTGCTCCATACCTACAAGCTATTTACTAAAGTTCTGACGAACCGTCTAGCCAACAAACTTGATACTGCACAGCCAATAGAACAGGCAGGTTTCCGTCGTGGTTTCTCCACTATCGACCACATATTTGTAGTGCGGCAGTTGATTGAAAAGTGTGTGGAGTACAATCAGGATCTATGTGTTGCTTTCGTAGATTATGAAAAAGCGTTCGACACTGTAGAACACTGGGCTGTGTTTCATTCACTACAAAGATGCATGGTAGACACAAGATATGTGGAAGTTCTCAAGGAGATTTATAAAGGTGCAACCCTCCAAGTAAAGCTGCACGAAGTATCTCGCCGAATACCAGTTGGTCGCGGTGTAAGACAAGGCGATACAATTTCTCCCAAGCTATTTACAGCTGCTCTAGAAGACGTTTTTAAACTATTGGAGTGGTCTGAGAAAGGCGTTAGCATCAACGGGTCAATGTTGTCGCATTTGAGATTTGCTGACGACCTCGTTCTGTTTGCTAAAACCCCGGACGATATAAAAGTTATGCTCGAAGAACTACATGATGCCTCACTAGCTATTGGATTAAGAATGAACATGCTCAAAACTAAATTTATGTGTAACAGCAAAAACATTACACCTGCGATCACAATACATGGTCAGAACATCGACAGAGTAGAAGAGTATGTTTATTTAGGTCAAATGGTTACGCTGGATAGGAATGCACAAACGAGGGAAGTAGACCGCCGCATTCAACTTGGCTGGGCAGCGTTTGGCAAACTATCAGATGTATTCAAAGACAAACAAATACCAACCTTCCTGAAGAGGCGAACGTTTGAGCAATGTATTCTTCCAGTAATGACGTACGCCTCTGAAACCTGGACACTAACCAAACACCTAGTGAATAAACTCCAAGTAGCGCAAAGGTCGATGGAACGCGCTATCCTCGGGATTTCATTGATGGACAGAGTTCCAAATACGACAATAAGGAAGAAAACTGGAGTTATAGACATAGCACTCAAAGTGTCTCGGCAGAAATGGAGGTGGGCGGGACATATCTGCAGATTAAGTGACAACAGGTGGACCAACAAAATCCTAGAATGGCGTCCTTGGACCGGACAAAGAAAAGTTGGCCGTCAGCCTACTAGATGGGCTGACGACATAGTGAAGATCTTAGGAAGGAAGTGGATGCGAGCGGCAACGAACAGGAAGGAATGGCGTGCACATGAAGAGGCCTATACCCAACTTTGGGTTAAACCAGGCTGAAAAAGAAAGAAGAAGAAGATGTATAAAGAACAAAAATGCCCAAGGAGTTTGTGACGAGACAATTCAGTAATAAAAATTATTAAACCTCGTGACGATAACATGTAAACGAATTATAGTTCTATTTAGACTTAGCATTTGAAGATTGTTTGTGCAGCGCTATCTCCCCGCTGCAGTCGCGACCTTCGAGTAAAACCAACAATTTGTATAATATACGAATATTCTAAAGATAATATTATGCAAAAATTTCTTAAGTTGCAAACTGTGTTGTGCGCGCAAGGTTTTTTTTTTTATTTTGTTACCGTCTTATGATATTGCAAGAATAATTATTACCTATTTTTATTAAAAAGTTAAAATATTTTACATTTAAAGGTCATATCGGCGAAATTGGTATCACAATTACATGGTAAAGGAAACGCGTATCTATTAATCCTCATAAATGTGTAAATATAGGAGCCATTTTTGATTTTATCATAAAATATCATACTTCAGTACCTATTCTGTTGAATTTATTCCAAAATCATGTCACGAGCTTTGACCGAGTTGTTTGTCTTTAAATCAGGGACTTCAAAGTGATGAAGTTTCACAGGAATTTATTACAGAATTAAGATTCAGGAAGCTAATCTTGTGACAAATAATTTTATGTTCTACATCTTTCAATTCCATGTTCTTTGATCACCGTAGGAGTTAAACCAATTATGTAACATGATGTGATGAATTATGAGTCAAATATGTTTGTTACATATTTTTATTCATGCTTTCTTAATATGTGTACCACTACCAGTTACCGCATAAATGAAATCATTAAAAATGCGTGTGTGTACAAAAGTAATTGATAACCAAAGCAATTTTGCAAGGACAAGTTTTAAAAGCTCGTGGAAGCCATAACTCGATAATATTTCATAAAGGGTTGTTACATTAGCGACCTAGCCAGTGCCTGAGATAAAGTAAAGCGGTAGGAATCAATAAATTGTTCTCGATATTGTTTGCCGTTGTCATACAAACAAGCCTTTGAAATTCAATTTCAATTGGCTTCTGTTTACATTCAACTTCAACAAGTTTTGTAAAAATTACAGCGGTTTCATAAGTATTATTCGTGAATTAATTATAGCGCTGATGTCTCTTATTTGTATTGTTTGTTGGATGTTTTCGAATCCATGCACCCACTTACGAATTTTAATTGCCTTTTATTGTAGATGGTAGTATTTTTTAAATAGCTGGTTTATTGTTAGTTAAATGGGTGTTTATTTAAAACTGTTAATATACCTTTGCTTTTATTCGTTTTTTTTAATCTACCTCTATATTTAGGTTACCTATAGACGGGCGTATAGCATTATCTTTGTAAACAACGATAGTTTGATATTGCCATATCAAAATTATATGCTCAATTTTATGACAAAACAAACACATATCAAACTTTTGTACATAACACATTGAAAAAGGTTTTACAACACTATATTTTGTTTATTTTTCATATTATCACATGCGGTAGGGAACAAAGCGGCTCTGGCGAGGTGCGTGGGGAAGCGGTCGTACTTCGCATGCTTCAGCCCGAGCGCGTGGAGCGTCGTGTGGGCGACCTCAGCGGGCAGCGAGCATATTGGCGTGATCAACACATGCTGGACATGACATTTTGTAGTAAATAAAATCTAAAATGTAGGTAATACAAAAAAACACACACATCCAATTAAGGTTTTACACCACTATATTTTGTTTCTTTTTCATATTATCACATGCGGTAGGGAACAAGGCGGCTCTGGCGAGGTGCGTGGGGAAGCGGTCATATTTCGCGTGCTTCAGCCCGAGCGCGTGGAGCGTCGTGTGGGCGACCTCAGCGGGCAGCGAACATATTGGTGTGATCAACACTTGCTGGAAATTACATTTTGTAGTATTATATGAACTTACATACATTTAATATTTACCTAGCATCACGTAAATTTGAATAAATAATGGGAAAAAACGTATTTCTCAACATTTGGGTCATTATAGGTCTACATTGTAGTAGTATATTATTGTTATTTAGTAAAGGTCAGTTATATAATTAAGTTATATGATTTGAAACTCACCCTCCTTCCGTATGGGTTGGTAAAGAATTGCAAACAGCAACTTTCCAGAACATCCGAGTAGCTGTAGAAAAGGTAAGTGAAATTTGTTTTTTTAGTAAGCTCGATTGGGTCACGTTCTATGAATTTAAGGCAGGAACGTTCTTCGATAAAATCTAGACCCTTTTTCACGATGCTTATTAAACGTCTTGGACCTGAAAATTGATATTATACCTAATCATTTTATACTTGACAGAATGTGCTGTACTTCTTCGGAAATCCATTGAAAATATTTAACAAAAAGCTTTTCACGGTGTTAAAATATAAAAAAAACACAAATAGCTTCAAGCATTTCCCCTACGAATCAAAATTCAATCAATCCTAAAAACATATGATATGATCCAACATACAGATTAAGTGATTAAGATAGATCTGAGAATGTTCAATTTTTGTATTTCTATAATTCTTTGTTATATAGGTATAGGTTATTATTATTACTATTAAAATAAATATTAGTCGGAATATAAACAATGGATTTGAATTATTAAAACTCCGCTGTTAGATTTATACGTAAATTGTATATTCATGAATACATTTTATGGATTAAATCTTGGAACTATCATAATTTTCATAGATTAAGCTTGTATTGTTAGTTATTTACAGTACTTTTCTCGGTTAAGTCGGATTTAAATAAATTGTAATTTATTTGCTAAATATTTATTTCACTAATGGAGTTTATTAAAACATTTACCCCTCTTGTGCTACAATGGGTAGCGTTGGGCAAGTAGAGGCAATCACGATAGTGTAGAGGGCCTAAATGTCTATGATCAGCCATCATTGTAACATCTATATGTTTATTCATAATCACCGTAATAGCGGCAAACATCGGCGGTCATTTATTGGCCCAGCGCTGCCCATTGAGTAGAGGGCCAATTATAGGGAATTAAAAGCGAAGTAGATTATTTTAGAATGTGTGCTGCTTCAACTTTTGTATTTTATTAGGGAAGTAATATGATATTTTATGAGATAGATTTCCTTAACAATGAAAATTAAACACAACACAATATTTGAACTTTTAATAGCGGTTGATAAATTGACTAGAAGTAAACACGAACGTTTTAAAGTTAAAGAAGTTCTTTTAAAATTTCAATAGCATATTCAATACTGTAAGAACATCTCTATCAAATATATAGTATGCAGTTTGTTGCATATAAAAATCTATCCAGAATATTCAAAGGATTTTATAATGTTCTGAATGTTTACACGTGTAGGATAATTTGCGACTGAAATGGCCGCATAAATTAGGCTATTGTGTTTCACTTCACCGGCATACGTTGATAATTACGTTTTAGCACCGATGAATGCATTCAATCGCATAGAAGAGATTTAAACAAAGGTGACTATATATTGGTTATTTAATATTTATATGATTTATAGAAATATATTTAAACTACAATATTATAAATGCGAAAGTAACTCTGTCTGTCTGTCTGTTACTCAATCACGCCTTAACTCCGTAGTTCCGTAACCAATTTGCATGAAATTTGGTATAGAGATATTTTGATACCCGAGAAAGGACGTAGGCTACTTTTTACCCCGGGAAATAGGATAGGTTTTATCCCGGAAATCTCAAGAGAATCGGAACTATACGGGTTTTTCTTTGACTGCGCGGGCGAAGCTGCGGGTGGAAAGCTAGTATTTAATATACATATACATCTTAATATATATTATAAAGGCGAAAGTTTGTAAGTATGGATGTATGGATGTATGGATGTTTGTTACTCTTTCACGTAAAAACTACTGAACCGATTACAATGAAATTTAGCACACATATAGAGGGTAACTTGGATTAACACATAGGATAGTTTTTATCACAGAAATCCCACCGGAACGGGAACTATGCGGGTTTTCCTTTGCAAACGCGGGCGAAGCCGCGGGTGAAAATCTAGTAACAACATAACGTGAACGGTTCCGCGTTACATGCAGCAGGGAAAGAAGAAAAGTTGAAAAAGAAGAGATAAGGTTAATGACTCCGGTTCATTTACAAATAATTTATCTAAATATATAGAAATCTCGTGTCACAATGTTTGTCCTCAATGGACTCCTAAATCACTAAACCGATTATAATAAAATTTGCAAACCATGTGCAGTTTGATCCAACTTGAGAGATAGGATAGTTTAAACATGTAGGTCCCAGGGTTTTCTACAAAATATTCATGCAACAAGCGCTTCCGTAGTCGTTTATTTGTAAAGAAAACATGAACTATGTTTTGATATTATCTTTATAACATTTACGTTTAAAATTGCGCCCCTAGAGTTCTAGCCCACGGGCTGGATGTAAGAAAATAAAAGCCAGCTATTATAATAATGTTTGCACTTACTTAATGAATAGTAATTAAATGTATACGCTATTATACCATCGTTCCACTCGCAAGGCCAAATTGCAGGAAGGTTCTCGTCAGTTTCTGGAATGTTTTTAAACATTTACCATGTATTTTTTTTACTACACGTTTAAGTAGGTGAATGTAATAAAAACGATCTGTCAACTGTAAGGTAATTATATCTTCCATAGTGGAGCAAAAGCCCTGATCTTGTAAAAAAAGCTGAAATAGAAAGGCTTATTATCAACATAACAGATATTATATGCTATTCTATGATAATTAACAAAATTTTCTGAAGCGGGATTAAATCCATTTCTCTGAAAATGATTTAACCTTCAGGGAAATTATACCCTTTTTCTTCTTTTCGACCATGAATCCGTTTTAAGTTGTAACCACACTTCTATGACACAATGCTAACGCTAAGTAATATAATATGATACAAAAGCTTGGATTTTATAATCAAGAAAAAAAAAACTCTAAAAGAAAAAAAAATCCCCATGGGTAGAAACACATACGAATTTAAATATTAAAGAAAACATTGATTTTTTATTTATGACAATTCTACAAAACGTACCATTATTTTGACAACCATTAACATTTGCAAATAGCCGTAAATGATTAACGCCGTCGAATAAAATGGACTGAAATAAAAAGCGATAAAAATAATACATGCCTTATTCACTTAATGAGAAAAGTTATTGAAGTAATTTTGTTTCCATGAATCGTGTTGTAAATCAAATTTTACGGCCGTAGCAATCTTTTTATGCCCAAGGTGGGTTTTATGAACGTTTTCTCTCTAATCTTTACTGAAAACATGTGATCAATGAAGCGTATTAGTAGCGGTTTATAGACATGAATAATATAATTTTGCCTTTATTATTCCGAAATAGGGAATATAATAATATTGTCAAATAGTGTAAGGTAAATTTTGATTCCATGCTTCGTTTAAACGGGCCGGCAACACACTCACAATGTCCCCGGCGTTGTGGGTGCTCATGGGCGACGCTGACCGCTTACCATCAGGCGTTGCGTCTGCTCTGTTGCCTCCTCTCTCATAAAAAAAAAACGGCTGCGAAGATCTTATGTCACTTAACAATAACGGAAAATTACAAGGAGAAAAAAAATATTTTTTATGTATATGTTCAGCAATTTTTTTATTTATTAAAAAATATTAAAAAAATTGCTGCTTAGCAATTGAACGTTTTGAAGATTTAATTTTACTCATCTTACGGTTAATTAGCACAATATTACTTCAATTTAAAGACAAGTACATGTAGAGTATAAAACGTTTACTTGAATAAAAAATTATTTTTCATGGCACATTCAAAAACTCAATGCAAAGCCTTGATAAAAGCAACAATATATTGCCTGATAACCTGTTATGCCCGCGATTAATCTGTTTCTAAATAATGAACTTAATTCGAGCAGCCCATCTCATAATAATCTACTCGAGGAAAGTTATTCAAATTACAGCAGGCTGATTTATATTTGTTGGATAAATAATGATGTTTGTTTACCAGAAACATATTTTATTATACCCTATAACATCACCAGATAATTAAGTTCTCTACGATATCAATTATAGTAGACACGTGTGCTTATTTGCTTCAATACACATATAAATAACAATTTAATGGTTACAGGTGGAATTTTTAGTCTACATATTTGTTTAAGCTATATCAGTAACAATATTCTTGTTCTTGATAGCGTCGCTGGGATAATTTCCTGTTTCAGAATGCACATAAAGTTGTCGATTCAGCACCTGATCTATGACCTTTCGGATGATCACGTCAGATTGTCTGTGTTATTGCACTATGAAATGAAGAAATAATTTGAACATACACTCTTGTGTCTGCGTCTTCAGGTTGGTTCGAGAATAGGCGGCGCACGTGCTTTCCTCGACCGAGCCACGTCCACACAGAGCTTGCAGCCTCGCGCGGAAGATGATTCGCGAGGCCACCAAAACTGTGTACGATTTTTAATATGACTTTCATCTTAAGTAGATACCTTCGTACAAACACTAGTAGCAAAGGTGGTCAAGTTGCAACCTGTTAAGATATAAATTTTATTTACTTACAATTTTTTTTTGGTATCGATAAAAAAAATCTGATGTTTTCAAGGAATTTAATATACCAATTTAATTATAACCTATCTTTGTCTTATAATTTGTCAAGTATGAAAGTCACGCAGAAGAGTATTGGTATTTCAATAATTCTTCCATAAGCTTATTTTCGTCTGGGTTACAATGAAGTCAGATTTAAACATAGCAGTAGATATTAGACTTAACCGTGCATACCGAATCATTCACGTATTTAAAGTATTTTATTATTTAACAAAACTTTCACATTCTTCAAGATATAATAAAGATGTACAAAATGTTTGTATTTATTATTTCAAAATAAACTCTAGTTTCTAAATATACATATTCGTTGCAACCGAAAATGGTTAAATATTTTGCTACAACGAACGTGAAGACGGGTCTCCAAGATATTTTTAATAAAGTGTACTATTGTATTCATTCACTAAGGCTACTTCCCGCATAATATTTATGTCACAGAAATTCAAATTCTAGTTACAATAGATCATAACAATATTATCTAGATCTATATACAGGTGTCCCACTATTGGTATTACTAAGCGCGAAGGGACTTGTAGTTTTGCATACACTGATCACGTAAAAAATACTTAAATAAAAAAATACATAAAAAAATTTTTGCTAAATTTTTCCTTAAAATCCATGTTTTCTTCAACTTCGCGTAGCCGGCATAAGTATACCGCTTCGCTAATGTGAGCATTTTATCAATGAAAACATAATCTTAAACTCACGTGCGGGTGGCAAAGTTGGGCGGGTTGCTTGTTAGGTGGCTACACATAGAGTTTTAAGAATTCATCTATTTGAAAAAAAATAATGCGAATGGATTTTTTTAACCCTTATTTCGACAGAGAAGGTGATAGTAAACTTATTGAAATTTTATTGTATAACCTAGTTTCCATGGTGTTTCTAAACCTCCAAAAAAAGAAAAAAAAAATCTACCCCCCACCCTTATGGAGAAAAGCGATGTCCGCCACACCGGACATTATCGAATCTTAGTAAAAAAAGTATTAAAATGACTTGTCCGTCCTAGCGGACTTAATCGAATACGTGAAAGAAGTTGCATAGTATAAAGTAAAAGAATATAATAGTAAAAGAGCCTTTATTTTTTTATAAAAGTACAAAGAAACTGTAAGGGCCTGTATTATTTAACATGAAATTTTGTCGTACCGATATTTTTTGGACCAGTAATCTAAATACGATGGTAGCGACACAATGCCCATCAAAATAAGGGTAGCAAGAAAGTCGCGAAACTCATCTTATCAAATTTATAGAGCGGCCTGTTTTTAGCACGGAATATGCATTTGTTTCTTGTACAACATTAGCAATCACATCTTCAGAAAAAAACGTCAAAAAGTAATCTAAAGGTGAACGTACTACGGGAGGATCTTCAACTACTGCAGTATCTTCTATCTGGGCTCTATACAAAAAAGTACTCTGTTTCTATTTGTACGAGAGGGAAAACTTTTGAATTGTCTTGGGTCTCTTTTTTGTCACAACTGATGGTTCTCTGAGTCTTCTTTTTCTATGCACAGGTGTTGGCAACGAGGGTAAAGACGATATAGAAGGTAAGTTTGCAAAATTGGGTTCCTGCGACTGGTTTGGGAAAACTTGCTCTATAATTGGAGTCAAAGGCGTCGGAAAGTCGTTGTTGAGTTCAAAACTTGTTTCAGAAGGGTTTTCATCAGGGCTGTCTGCGATATTCAAGCGCTCTAGCGAAGATGCAATAGACGGTGAACGTTCTGCAGGAACGAGAGCCAATACTTTTTTCGAGCGTGCATGCAGGGAAGACTGAAGCAAAATAAAAGAAATACGTGCTAAGCAAACACCACCACCAATAAAAAAAATAGTTAATACGAAAAAGTAATGGGGTAAGTAAGAGGGCACACAGGCAATACAGAGACTCGTGGTGTACATTATAGAGTCAATATTAGTTTTGTAAATTAGACAGTGAGTAACCAGTTCTTACAAAAGTAAGTAGTTCTTTAGGAATAAAAGTTAGTAGTTAGGTACTTAATTTTGAGCATGTGAGTGTAACGTAAAGGCTAAGCAGATAAGTAGTAGGTATATAATATACACCAGTGAGTACCTGTTGAGAATAGGTATAGGGTTCTTTTCACGTAAGTAGGTAGGTCAAGTAAGTAGGTAGACTAACTTTTAGTAATTAGTTTTTAGCATTTTAGTTTTATGTAAAGGTTAGGTAGATAAGAAGTATCTAACAAGGTGATAGGTACTGAGAATAGTTGTAATGTTTTGGTAATACCGACAACTCAAATCTTTTACTTTTCATACCATATTTCGACAAGGTCCGCCGTGACGGACAAGCTGTAAGACACAATAAATACAGGATTTTCGACGCAGTCCGGTGTGGCGGACAAGTAAAAAACTCGATAATTATTATGAATAACGTAAGCAAAAGCTGTGAAATCGTATTATTTGAACGTTAGTAGACTAAATTCACAAAACACAAATAAAAAATCTACGCAACATAAGCAAAAAATAATATTTTTTAATAAATTACCTAAAAGACTTTCTTAGTGCGCAGTTTCGCCGACATTTTTTCGCCAACTATCAAACTCTGGGTTGTCATACGCAAAATTTATTTTTCTACTAAAATTTGATCGACCTCCCAATAGCTTAGTAGTTTTTTTGTTGCAAAAATAGAAATAGACGGGGCGGTGGATTTTTTTAAAGTACTTGTCCGGTGGTACGGACAAATTCGAAATAAGGGTTAAGTATTTTTTACGTACTCAGCGCATGCAAAACTATAACCTCCTTTGAGCTTAGTATACCAAGGGTGGGACACCCTGTATAGAAATGTGATATAATCATAGGGAACTAACACGGACTTTTATTTAGTTTGTCTGTAGAGTTTGTAGAGTTAATATAATTATGTATCATAAATCATAATATTATATTATAAGAATGAAAATGAGAACTTTTGTGCTAAGGAATAAACGACATACAATGGTCATTTTCGATAGGATGCGTATTTTACTCAATTTTTTTAATTTTATTATTATTATTTTATTAATTTACACTATATTTTAACACTATATAACCTTAACAAATTTTCGCCAAACTGTAAAACAGTTTGTTGGCGATGCGCTCCTACTTATTATAGATTACCCTGGGTTATAGTGCCAAATTAGTTGATAAACAAACACTTAAATACCGCTATAAATGACATACATAGTATAAAACAAAGTCTACATAGTATAAAACAAAGTCACATTTCTCTGTACCTATGTATACTTAAATCTATAAAACTAAGCAACGGATTTTGATGCAGTTTTGTTTTTCTTCAACTGTTAGAGTGATTCAAGATGAAGGTTTCAGTATAAATAATCTATATTATGTTAAGTTTCAGCCAACGCAGGCGAAGCCGCGGGCGGAAAGCTAGTACTAGATATTTGACAAAATGTATTTTTTTAATTTACTCTTTACAGATCCTATTTTTAATTTATTATCGTCTAGTAAAATCGGGTACATGTTACAAATTTTTGGTATATAATATTTTCTAGATCGCTGGTCATAACAATGGATTTTTTTTCAGGAAATTAAAAAAAAACTTCGTGTTTGAAGGAAACGAAACGCATTCAAGTGGAAATATGAAACAGCTGTTCTAGTAAAAACTATTAAACGAAGAGAGTACGATTTTGCACGCAAATAACAGTGTGGAGAAACTCCAAGAATTGGCCCCATGCCCAACGCAGTGCGCCTCGGCCCTAATCATGGCGATATTACTTTACTTTTATTTATTTTTATTGCGTTGCAAAACAACATTCTTGCAGTAATAGATACAGCAAACGTTTATTTTTAAATTCCAATGAATTATGCTATATATAATTAATATACGATTGATTTACAGTATAGAATGCAGGAAGAATAATTCAATATATTACGAAGATATTTCGCACTTTTAATAAAAATCTCGAAAGCAAGCGAAAACGATCCTTCCTCAATGTTATAACATGCTAACTATTCATAATAGCTATTTAAAGCATTAATTAGAAAGAAGTGAGTCCCTCGAGCGAGATTTGATAACAATAGATTAGGCGAGTACCTACTATGTTTGTTGCTTTAATTTAATGATTTATCATTTAATAGAGATATGCCTTATGCCTATACGCATCCTGTTAATTCACACATTCGTGAGCAATGCTATAACTAGTTGAATACTAATTAATTAATGCTCTACAATTATACATATTGTTATAAGCCTTAGGCGCTTTGGAGTAAAGGCTGTAAATAACATGATAGAGTTTAAATTAAGGGCTAAGTAATTTATGAGTTCTTTTTCATATCATAATATATTAAATTCCAATTGGTAACAACAGATTCTTCTTTCAAAGTAGTTTCAAAATAGAGAAGAATTTTGATGCCATATGAGACCAAAATGAAAGTCAAGCATTATAAGTATATTAATCGTGCGGAAAATTCTTTTAGGTACTTATTGCTTATATTTCTCGTTTACATAGTAATTTCTGTTATTTGAATAATCTTTCTTTGGAAGGAGTTATGTCGATGATCATTAAATATTGAAGAAATATAAGGAAATATTTTCGTATTTCTGTTAACATCAAAGGAGTTATAAACGTTTTTTTGCAGACGTTATATCTTGACTTTTATAAGCCTTCCGTTAAATTTTTATGAATACGACTAGCTGGTTGACTAAGTTATGTTCGCAATCGTATTTTATTTAAACTGAATGACGTTCGTTTTTGTGAGCTGCAAACCTAAAAAAAGTAATAAGTATGTTGTTTTAATTTGGATCACATTGAGAGTGTTGCACGCAATGTTGAATAGAGATTTATGAAGCTAGAATAACCGAGAGAGAACTGAATTAACTGAGACTAACACATTACTTTACTAAATACGATACGGAATACAGCAACACAGGTAAATCAAAGAATCAAACTGAGCCGGTGTATTTTGGTGGATGTAGATCGCGTGTAGAAACTGACAACTGACAGTTTCCAACTCCAATTCAATTCTTTGATGCCTTTTTGCTATGACTGTCGTATCGCCTATGGCGCAAGTCACTTGTGTATCTTGACATGCACATTTTTGGGACAGAGGTTTATCGATTGGTTATTATATGACGATCGATCATAAATTTGGGTCAAAATAGGGTGGCGATTGATCACTATTAGACCCTTTCTATAAATAATAGTCAACCACGTGCAATTATAAATACGAGGATAAGGTACGGCTCAATTCATATGAAATCCAAGCTTAATTCCACAGACACGTGTAAGTAAATGTATCTACAAAATCATAACTTTGGTAAATTATTTCCACTGCCAAATCCAAGATAAGATAACCGATGGTCTTATTAATGCACCTTTCTCTTCAATATGCACGCAATAAAACTAAGTTATTGATTTGTAATAATTTACAAAACAGTTTCAAAAACCTATTTATATCACTTAAAATATGACGCAAAAGTTTTACAGCACTGTTGCAGTAATTATCAGCGAACTACCCTAACGAGACTTATCCACTAAGAATGTCTTCAAGTTCTGAGACCCTAAAATTCAATAAGTGTGCAAGTATTCGGGTCTCTGTATAGAAACTCACTACCCGTGAAAATCCGGCCTTCTGAAGCATCAAGCACTCTTAAAGGTATGAAAGAGGGTGTCCTAATGGAACGAGCTCAGAGTACTCAAGACGGTGTCCACTCTTATCTGAGTAATTTTAATATGACAAGAAATTTCACTAAAGTTTAATAAGCAAAGCGTTTAAAAGATAACTCCAGGTTTACACACTTGTAAACTGAATTGCTTGCAAGTGCTTAAGCATTGGGATTAACTAAGCTTTTATAAAAACTAAAAATATTATTTCACTTTAATATTCTAGACTTTCTCATTCGAAATTCAAACTTCTTCGTTAAAGTAGGAAATATATTTAGTCACGTTTAAAAAATCTGTCTTGTCTACCTATGATTCTACGAGAATTATTCATGTCTTTGAACAGAAAAAAAAACCATTTCATTAAAATAGCAGGGCCATTGATTGTATAATTTTCCTGTATCTATTGCCTAAAATCTGTCAGATGTCATCAAGGATTCAAGCCATAAAGCATAATTTTAAATTATATGTTCAAAGAAATAGACAGTCAATAAAAGCAAAATCAAACCCAGTAAAAATAAAATTTGGCTCAAAAAATGACGCATGAATAATTGATGTGCAATGAAATGCATGAAACAAAAGGTCCACGCTCTTCCGTCCTGTTTAATATGTAAATTTTAAGGATGGTTTCAATCAATTAAAACATTAACAATAGGCCAGACACATCAATATCAGGATGTTACAATGCAAGAGTGATCCAATGAAAACACTCAGCATTTTGTAATTAAAATTCTATTTAATGAAGAGAAAAGTTTGTTGTCTGTATAATTGAAAAATTAATTAACCGGGTACGTATAAAATTATGCTGAGGAAAGGGTTCCGTAAATGAAACAATGGTTTCATTTTTTTATTGTAATTATTATAACAGTACCATGTTTGCCTTAGCGTAAATACGTTTTCACCATCTTCTATAGTGAAAGATGACTTTAAATTACGTGTGTGTACACACTGTTTTTTATGTGCCTACTATAAGCTGTTGTGAATCGTACAATATGTAATTACATAGGTATCTTTCATTTGGCTACGGAACCCTTACAAGATTCTTTATTGCCCGTACGCAATGCGGTTTCAACGCAGATAGTAATTATTTTGGTTCGGTACAAAGTATCAATTAATTAATAACTTTTTATGAGTTGCTGAGAAGTTTCAATTGAGAATTACAGCTTACATTTTTAATTTTGTCGAATTTCATTATCATGATAATATATTCCCTTTTTATAATGATTTTATCTAAAATTCATACCGTCAAAGTGTTGTACAACTTAAAATTACAAATTGTTAAAATGGAAAATCCACATTACAGGATCCTTTCAAGAAATTTACTTCCTAAAATCTATGTTGTTTAACTTATTTAAAAGTGCATTTATTTATACATTTTCAATAAAACTTAATACGTTTCGCTAAGCCATTAAGGTTATCTTATTGAGACATAAATCGCGCTAGTTTTTGCGCGAAAGGAAGGAAGATGAAAGTAAATCCTTGCATAAATTATAGTCTTCTTAGTTCAGTTACGAACTTTTTCATAATGTCGACGTGGAAAATGTATGCTTAGAAAAATATCTGTTTGTATAATAATAACGCTATGAGTATTTTGTTTTTGTTGCCAAAGAATTCTTATTGTATCTCATGCTACTTACACACATGGTAATATATTAATAAATAAAAGTAGAATACATAATGGTGATGAATAAATAAACCATGAAACTGCACACAACGCCCAATAACTAACTTTTGCTGATACCGTCTGACCAAAGTGAGGGATTACTTTTATTAACATCAACACGGGAACAAAGCTTACCACATCATAAACAATCTATATATTATAGCCCCACTGTCTTTTCATCAATAGACTCGTTAAAGCTGTATTTTTTTAATCGATTCTGTTTATTCTGTAAACGAGAAAACTCTCAAGGTACTTTAGGCAATACTGGCATCATTAAACGAGCAAGGCTATAAATACAACCTGCACCGTAACCCTCTACTAAACCGCTTAAGGCTAACGTGAAATTAACCCGGAACTGTTGCAAGACGGTAAAGTCTCGGAAAGTTCGCTTGCATCACGGGCGAATTTAACTCAGTGTAGTTTTTAATTAACGAGTTATTGATTAATGCATCTCCAAAGATGCATTTTCAAATTGATTTAGAGTTAGATTGGATTTTAATGGAGTTTTATTATAGGATATATTGGAATCGAAATAATATGTCGAGCTAGAGCGTTATAATCTTCCAGATTAATGCTGGACGGTGATTGTTAGTGACTCAGCATTTGGACTTTGCATTGATATTTAATAGATATTGAAAAGGAGACTATTAATTTTGGCTACCTTAAATATGACATTTTACAGCGTTTATTTCGTTTTTACTTATAAACTATAAATGGATTTCTTATATAATTTACGATTTACTGATTTATAATATTTTTTTATTAAATTAGCGAGAGAAATTGTGCTGTCGTACCTACCCTGTGTTTTTATAATTTAATTTTATATTTTTTTATTGCATTAATATATACATCATATACAATTACTTCATATTGTGACGCATTTAACATTTATAATACAATATTCATAATTGAAGAAAAGTTGAGCAAACAAAAACGCGTATATTTCATATTTACAAATGAAATAGATATGAAGAAAACTGATGCTCGTGTAATTAATTAAATGTATTTTCCGCCCGAGGGTATGAAATTAAAATGTGATGTAAGTACATATTAGAAAACTGGGATTCGAACCCACGTTTTATTCTTTCTTTCAATTCGTAAAAAAAATCAATTTATAAAGCATTTGAATACTATAAAATTAAATAGTTAACAAATCAAGTTATAAATCACAACTACAGAAGGTTCTTTTAGTGAGATATGAAAAAAATGCTTGCATATCGATAATCCAATCATAACCTTAATTTACATAAATGTAATTCAGAATTTAAGTATAGGAACATTCGGTATGGTTTTTGCTTTAGAAATACATAATGATTTGTTAGTTTACTAAACAAATAAATACAAAGAGCTATAAATATTCTATCGCTGCAATATGTAATGTTAAGTTGAAAGGAAACTAGATAAATTTAAAAGCATATTTTCACATGAGTGAATCCGCACCTTGCGTTACCCGCGAGGTAGGCTGGAGGCGAGACTATTTATAATAATTTTTAACCTATATTCTACAAAGCATATTTACTAGCTATTGTATGGAGATTAAATCGCTAAACACCCGACTTATAAGCCTAGCCTAGCATAGCTTATGCTTTTTCTAATGCAAAAATTATCTTATTCAGATAATTTTTTTATAAAATATAGAGAGCTAGTTATTTATAATGTCATATATTCTATAATAGTGGCAACATAAATCTATATTAGCAAAACATTAATTTAAATTACGTAACATTTATCGTTTAAAAGTCATACGCCATCACATATCCAAATACAATTAATTGCCTCAGTATTTTCAAAAACAAGAGATAAGTTGATATTGCTTCTTCCTGCATTTAATCAGCATTCCATCAGCGCGTAAATTACCTGACATATTAAACCCGTCAAATTAAAACGTAAACGGGGCCGAGTTTACGCTCTTGTATAAAACGAATAAGATAAATGAACGGTGGCCAGTGAGCGCGCACGTATCGCGGATATAAATTAACCAGTATCACATTCCGCTCTACAGTTTCAATAAGATTTGTTTTAATTACAATGATTCGTCCGAATTAATACAATACGTTTATTTATTTGTATGGCTTACGCTGTCACCTATCGTTGGTGGATTTTTACGTTTTTTTGAATCTGATGTGTTTTTGCATGAAAAAGTTAAATGCATTTTAAAATTATCAAAAATTACATTGCAAAAATACTAATGTGGTATTTTCTAGGGTTTGATTTTACGCGAGTATTATACATTTAGAAATTAAAGACTTTTTAACGGATTTTAAACGCGATTTAATCATTATTAAATAATATTAATTTATTACATAATATAATGATTAAATCGCGTATTTTAAATCGTATAATTTTTAATTATACGATTTAATTATTATATTATCCCCGTGACCACGCTCGCTGTAAAGTGTTCGAAACGTCGGGAAAATAATATAATGATTAAATCGCGTTTAAAATCCGTTAAAAAGTCTTTA
The DNA here is from genome assembly GCF_905220415.1 of Colias croceus. Lineage (NCBI taxonomy): Eukaryota > Metazoa > Arthropoda > Insecta > Lepidoptera > Pieridae > Colias > Colias croceus. The sequence continues at coordinate 5,073,581 of NC_059552.1, read as the reverse complement.
ATTTCTAAAAATACTAATGTGGTTAATCGATCAAACATGCAAATTTGTCATCAGATATCTTAGTGAATGGCTTGCTGTTGTATGAAATGTCTCTAACATCAGGTTATATTTAGGCAAGTCACGTACGCCAAACGCTATTAGGTTAAAGGGTATTGGAAAATGATTTTAGAGCAAATACTGTGTATGTATACCGCACTAATCCCTGTAATCTATACTTTGACAGGGAAATTATACAAACAGTTAGTCTATTAATTTCCGTCTCTTGATTAGTTTCGGGAGTTAATTAAACAATGTTCCAATTTATTAGTTATTGTTTTCCGAAAATATTGTTGTTCCAAATTTACCAAAATATTTTAATGGATAACTTGTTAAACTTTGTTTGTAAATGTAAAATCGTTACCAAACTTACCTAGACAGCGGAATATGCGTAGCAGGTATTTAAAATTTCAATTGTTTTAGGTGTAGATGGTTAAATGAAGAAATTATGCACGGTTTGACGTGATTCATTTCTTTTTGTTTCCATACTATTTGCATTTTTCTATGGAATTTGAGTAAATTATGAATATGTACCTGTCCCAAAGATTTATAAGACTTATTTGTTGTTAAACATCCGGTAACTGGCAAATATTTACCAGTAAATCTCGACATCAAAGTAAAAATATGTACGCCCAAAAACATTCGTATAATTTGCTTTCTCATTGTTTTGACTACGCTTTTTAAGTGGAAAAAAAACAGGCAAATTAATTAAAAGAGATTTCAAGGTGCCCTAATTTCACTTTCAATTAAACTTAAAATGGGTCTCTTAAATAAACTATTTCGGGTAAGAAATGTAGGCTATTTCAAGTACATTAAAAGGGGAATGTTTTTTCTAAGAGTTCCGAGCGTAAATCTTGAAGCCTTGACTAGTGAATGGGTTTTGTAATGTGTTGTAAAAGTAATGCTTGTGCGTCACAAATAGTTGTGAGATAAATGGAAGTTTAACAGTCGATTCACACACAATCCTATATATATTGACCACATGTTACACGGCTTCATGTAGGTATTGGAGCACCAAAGAGCGTTAACCGTATAATCGGAGCAAGGTGTTACAGTTGATGAAATTCTCACGAAATCCTGAGTCGTGTTAAATTGTCAGTTCAATATTTTAATGGAAATACTTAAGGTAATTTTTATTATGTAAAGTTTCATTTTCAATTTAAATTTGATGATGGATCCTTTATATGAATAACGAAGGAACGAAACTTCTTATTGTTTTCTTTTTTCAAAATGCATATATTCTTATATAGCGTATATTCTGATACTTTTAACCACTGTGCTAGAACTGAGTCTTTTGAATATAGCAAAACATGAACAGAGACGTTCTCATTTCAGCCAATGGTTGCAAAAAAGTGATTTTAAGCTTGTAATACAATTTTCTACTAATGTTCTTATAGCTTGCATTTACTAATGAAGTAATAAAGTGAGCACTTGGCACGTGTTTAGCTTGGCAGAAGCATCTTAGACAACACTCTGTGAGGGCCCTTGTAAGGCTAGCGTACACGAAATTTGTGTAGCAATAGCCTCTGTACATCTCACAATTTAGCATACAATTTAATTAATAGGTATTTTTAATACAAATTTAGCTCTGTTTTCTTGTAAGTACTCATATTAAATATTATATAGCTGAGGAGTTTGTTTGAACGCGCTAATCTCGGGAACTACCGGTCCAATTTCAAAAATTCTTTCGGTATTAGATAGCCCATTTATCGATTAAGGTTATGGGCTATGTATCATCACGCTACGACCCACGGGAGTGGAGCCACACGGGTAAAACAGCGCGGAGCAGCTAGTATTAAATATGTAAGTTTTAATATTCATAAAAAATAAATAAAAAAGTATATAAACATAGATATTTGTTACTTTCTTACCTACGCTTATAGTTATGGAATCCGGTCTCCCAAATATGTATAAAGTTGGACTCTAATATGTATATATTACAGAACGTATATATTAATGAAATTAAACGACTTGTTTTAAGCTTAAATAATAAAAATATCCTGTCGTGTTCCCGTCAGATTTTCAAAGTATCAATACAAATTTCAATAAGATATTTTAATTGATGATTAATGAATTCTAGGTCGACTACAATCCTCTCAATGTTCAAACGCTTCAAAGATTCTTAAAGATTACTAAAAGTTATGTTTCTCTTGGGGGGTATTGGGATATTGTAAAATAAGATGATTGATTGACATAACAAGAAGAAGTCACAACGCTTGTAACACTGGTAACAACAGAATCAACGAGTTCGATTAGTCGTCAATTTTAACCCAGTTACCGCGAATAAACACAACAGTGACCAGGTATCGACCCTTATCAAAAGGGGCCTACAAATAGAACAATTATGCAACCCTTCGCGGTGGACTTGTATTTATTATTGACGTAAAAAGGTGAGCATAGGTCCGCACTCTGCTGGGATCAGGCTCGACAGTATTTTAGCCCAAACTGTCAGTCAAGTATACCATTTCATTTCGCATTCCAGTCGATCGGGAGCGTCCATGAATATAGTATGAAGTGCTCTCTAAAAAGTACATACAAATGTATTTGACTTAACGCAGCAGGATTTTACTTGTATTCATTTTTAATCTGAATGGAGTGAGCCCTGAATTGATGAGTGCGATATGTTTGCAGGAGTAAAAATACTTCTGAAATGTCGGGGAAAGTCCACGCATGTTATTTGATATTCATATATTTTCATACCCAAACAACATAATATAAGTTATGCACGGTATTTTATATGTTTTTTGTATCCTTAATACATTGTTTCCGATGAGTTTTTCTTTCTGAAAACACAAATATAAATGGCATATCGTTATAAAACTATGTAAAATAAAGTTATAATGAATTACGATGAATAATAAGATAAGTTACGATGAATTTTTGAAAATGCAGAAAAAAAAAGTCCTTTTGAAATACTCGAGCGCGTCAGATTTTCATAGGGGAGGTTTATCTCGGTCTCCTGAAAGCATATTTTCTTAATCTGACAAAAATGTTGGTGGGTTCTCTTAATCTGACCGAAAAAGGTTTGAGAGTTTCTTTTTTTTAATCATCGTTATTTCATATCAATTTTTCATAACACCCTCAGTTTTCGAGATATACTCAAAAAACCGGGAGTTTGAGTTTTTATGATGCTTCAAGTCAAAAAGTTTTAACTTTGGACAAAAATGTAAAGAGACCTTTTTTGTGTAAAATAAAATTACCTTTTTTGTTTATTCAAACTTTTTTTTTGTAAAATGTATCGTTCGCGACTTATATACTGCAACGCGTTTTTCGGAAGACGAAATGGCTCCTCCAGACTTCCGGTCACGCGGAAACCGGCAGATTTTGTATTTTTAGTAAGTTTTAGATTATATTCTTCAAAATAAAAATAAAAACAATCGCGCTAGAGAATGCCGGATTAACGTTTTTTTTTTACAAGTTCGCGACCCTATAACTTGGCGGCGTCAAGGACTTATCGTCAGATTAGTTAAATTTAGTCTTAAAACACTAAAATCAACCCCCAATATCTTAATCTGACGCGCTCGAGTATTTCAGACTATCGATTTTTTTTTACTAATCTGATCGTCTATCCTGGGCGCGCGTCACTACTTAAAGAGCTAAATAGTTAACAAGGTTGTTCTATTAGGTCTAAGGTATCTCTCATATCTTAAACTGCCACGCTCGAGTATTGCAGAAAATTCCCCTCTTCGCCTCCCTATCTAGTAGAGATTTTATCTTCTCTCATATATCACGGCGGTAACACGTGAAATGAAGACAATATCTTATCTACATATTTACATAATAATGCTGTAACCCACTGAACTGATTGCTTTTATATTACTCCTTTCGAACCGTTCTAACGTTGATAAGGAAGTGTGCGGAAGTTGTTACAGAAGTTTATAAATGATTGAAATACAAATATTTGTGTAATAAAAAAATGTTGTAAAATCAAAATAGTTATAAAGAGTTATCTAGTTGGCTAGGCTTTGAAGCTTTTTTCGACACTATTTCGTAGAAATTGCAATCAAATATTAATTGAAATGTTTACTTAAAACTCGCGCGTTCTTCCTAGAAGTATGGAATTAAATTGTAAACATTTTATAATATCTTAAATATTTTCCATGTATATTATGAGCAAATAATACCTGTAAGTGATTGAGGAAACAGTATTGACGTGAAAAGCATTTCATACACTCATTACTATTTCTTCAATGATAGCTAAAACAAACCTTAATTATTATCTATTAACAGTTATAAAAAAGGCAAAAAAACTTCGAATAACATCAATACAAATAAATGTATGTTTTCCTAGAAATACGTGAACGTTGAAAACAGTGTTTTTGCTGTTTTTGCTACGTGAATTTAGTTTTAGTTTAGAATACTGGTTTAGAATATAACAAGAAGCAGTAGTTATTTTAATGTAATTATAATGTTAGGACACAATTACCCAGTCGTATGTATCCGTAATAAATAGTATATATTATGTAATATCTTTCTAATTCAAATTATTTGTTTTTCTAAATAAGGCATTTATGAGAAAGTGTAAAGTACATTTTTTATTTATTCGTTTATCCTCGTTAATTCTATAGTAATGTTCTTATTGTTTTATAAGTACTAAAAATCAATCAATGTAATATATAGCTAACCAATTAACCATACAGTAAAAAGTAAAGAAAAGTAAAATGTTATGTACATAGTTCAGAAAGAATGCTTGGGCTAGTAATTGCCCAGGGGCCTTAGACAAACGTACGTAACGCCATGGAATAGAAACTGCTAACGCTAATTATTGACATAAGCTCATGACATTTTGGTAATGGTTCGATCACACTACCAACGACGCAGACGACCACGACCAAAGTTCCAATCTTGCCGAAATTTGTTCAAAATCAATATTAAAATCTCCCGTCATTCTGGTACTCAGGAATAAAAAAATTCGAGGTCAATTAATAAAAAGAAATAGGGTTTTTTGCGATTTTCGCCGAGACGGTAAGTTTATCATACAATCACCTGAACCAAAATTGTATATAATCTAATTATCTATAAAAAAGGTTAAATACATTTTTTTCTAGGAGCCACCGTTTCTATGAAAAACCTGTTTGTTTATCCATTGATCTCAAAATTTTTTTTTCCAAACACCAATACGACAGGAAATTCTTAAATTTCATTTTTAATTGTGTTTTGCACAATTTTATTTAATTGCGACTGGATGAAAATTTTGTTCGTGGTCGTCGTTGTCGTTGGTAGGGTGACCGAATCCTTATGCAAAACATCATCCGCTTATGTCAATTTCTATCGATAGCGTATTCTATTCCTTGGCGTTTTGCCGTTTGGCTAAGGCCCCAGTACAGTAGTGGCCTGAAATTAGACACATTTGTTATCTAAGCTTCTGGTTCCATGTCACGTAGTTAACGAGAACAAAACTACTTAATTATACTAACATCGATTTTTCTTTATAAATTCATTCAGGAATTGTTTGAACCACGTAATTGTAAATTAGTTAACCGCTGTAAGCAATTTGTGTACCGAGCTCGCTTAAATTTAGATAATCGCTGTATTTACCGATTCAACTCTGCAACCTTTTGTTTAGCGTCGGTATTTGTTTACATTCAAGGAGAATACAATTAAAAGATACTTAAGCGTTATTTTCGTACTCGTCCAATTATTTACTGCCTACTATAACAACGTGGAAATGTAGATCCGTGAGGTCGATTACAGCTGGATAAGAAAATGAGCTGTATAATCTACCTTATGTCCCAAAATAATATTTAGGACTTTATTATATATTGTACTATTTGAATAGCAATTGAAAAACGTAAATAGTATTTCGGTGGCTGATTCCCAAAAAATAACAACGTGAATTTTGACACGTGTATACTTTTTATTGTGTCAGCAATAAAAAACAGGTCTTGTGGGATACGTCTGAAAGCATGACTACAGTAGTTCCTTTACTTTACTATATTCGTTCTATTTATAAATATTGATGCAAGGACTTCTAAATGTTTCGTAGTTTTGATGCGGGCTGAAGTCTACAATAATGGCGGACCACGAAAATAAACTTGGCTTGGTAAACAAGTGGAAAACGTAAACTGCCGTAGCTCCGTGCTTGCTGTGTTAAGATTTTAACCGGTCACAGTTATTTGAATGTTGCTTTTTATAATTATGTTAGCCCCGCGATGTATTAAAATCTGTATTTTTATTCACCGTTACTTTATTATTAGAGTTCTATTTACTTACTAATACATTATTGATTACATGAATGCAAATAAAAAAGCTACTGATTGTTCAATCTACAGCCCGAATCCTCCAAATCCGGGCTGAAAGAGGCAATTTTTTTTATATTTCAAGCCCCGGTAGAGTAAAATTGCTTACAGAGCCTTTTGTCTTCAAATGTTACTTTGTTTTGATGATTGATGATGATGATTTTCATGATTTACAAATTGATCAATACATACATAGTTATGCAGAAAAGTAACTTATATTATATGCCAATAGCGCGGAACACAGCGATAATATTTGAAATAAATTCTGTTTATTATAATGGCTGCGAAAGTAAAGTGGACAGAGATTTAAAATTATCCATTTACATGGGTAAATAAATAGGGAAAACGCCCAATTTCGGGCATGGTAAATAAATTAACATTTAAATTGTTTTGTCCGTGTATTTGCATTACAAAGAGTGTGTCATTGGCATGGGCTGGACAATAAATAAGGAGGCGTGGGGTCACCTTCTTAAACCCACATCTCAAATTTACATTTATATAAGTAACTGATTCTAATTACTTTAGTTTTCTATTAAACTTTTGTTGAGCATTATGTAGATTTCGCAAATTTTCAATTTGATAACAGATTGAGGATATTTTATGAAATGAATCGCTTTATTATCTTTACAATAACCCGTTTTATTGACCTGTTGAATTTTTAAATAATGACGAAGTAAATTGAATTGATTATAATATACACACCGGAACAGAAAAAAAAGTGAGACTATGAGATAATAACGCATATATTTGACGAAAATGTAATTAGACACAAAATAACAAGTGGATTAACATCTTTTGACAACGACTTTGAAAAGTCTTCGTTATTTTTTATTGAAAAATAAAGAAATTTGAAATAAGCGAAATTTTTAGATGATTATGAACCATCACAAAAAAATAAAAAAAAGTAAACATTAAATGATTTGACAATAAAATTAAAGTAAAATTAATAACGAGTGTTTCCCCCTCTTGCTCTGATTACGGTTTCCATTCGTCTGGGCTTGCTACAGATTATGCACTGCTGTTTTAAAAGAACTCTGCACTCATCAGTAAAGAGAACCTGCTGCCATTCGTTCAAATCCCAGACGATGTTCTCGCGTATAGGTTTCTGTTCCGCTAATTGTGCTGGTGTGTGTATTATCTCTTTGTTTAAGAAACATACCTTTTATTTACCTATGCTCATAATTTAAGTGATGAACGGACTTGAAAGAGCTGAAGCCTATTCATTGATCACCGACTACTATAACATTCTGTTTTTTTTTTAAATATATAAATATTTAATATATTATAGTTACATGGAAATTAAATATCTAATTATCAATAGCTTTATAGAAGCTTATAATTAAAAATAAATAAATAATTCGAATATTACATTAAATACTCAAATATTTTGTCATTACATAGGTATTATATATTGAATATATCGTAATTCCCGCGAAAGCTCTTCTATTCGTTAACACCAAACTAATTAAAATTCATGTCACGGTATATTTGCTTTACATTAAAAATTAAAACAGAATTATCATTGTAATGCGTCCGTAATTTATAGTATAACTAGCTTACCGCCTGCGGCTTCGCCCGCTTTCTCTTAAACGATTTGAGATTGAAACTACCCTATCTCTCAAATTGTATCGAACTGCACATGGTGTGCGAATTTTATTATAATCGGTTAAGTGGTTTAGGAGTCCATTGAGGACAAACATTGTGACACGAGATTTATATATATTAAGATTAACCATAAACTAATACTAGAGCTGACAGCGGTCGTGACATAGTTTAAATAGAATTTACAAACCTACATACGGTCGCTTGATAAGCTTTGACGTGATGTTTGATATGGGCTTTGCTGTGGCCTTTATACCAAATATTAACAGTACATTAGCTTGGAAAATAATTAGACTCAATTTACAGACTCGTGTTTGATTTGTATTGTTAACGCAATTGCTGTTTACTGTGAATGCAGGCTAGCTATTAGGTTCAATTGAATAACGGTGCGCAATACCTTTGGACAACTAGTTAATAGATAGGTTTACTCTTTGTGATATAACTCATCAAATCATCTAAGTTGGTCCTCTCAATATAATTGAAATATTTATCAAATGTAAAGGTAAAATGGAAATATATTAGATTAAATAATAACATACGCATTTTAATTTATTTGCAATGAAATACACATAGTTAGAACTAATAATTACAATGTTAATTAATAAGTTTAAAATTAATTTTATAATCATTGTAATAATTATCAAAGGTTATTATAAACTTCTAGGTTTCCGCCCGCGGCTTCGCCCGCGCAGTCAAAGAAAAACCCGCATAGTTCCCGTTCCCGAGGGATTTCCGGGATTGCGTCATTTTCCCGGGATAAAAAGTAGCCTATGTCCTTTCTCGGGTATCAAAATATCACCATACCAAAATTCATGAAAATTGGTTCAGTAGTTTAGGCGTGATTGAGTAACAGACAGACAGACAGAGTTACTTTCGCATTTATAATATTAGTATGGATTCTGTTGTGAATTTTTTTATCGTTTCAGGTTAAATTCGTTACCTTAGCTGAATGTATTATGAATTAGACAACGAATTAAAATGGATATTTTAATTCGTTGTCTAATTCATCAAACTGACATGCTGGACTCGACATTGACGGCCGCAAACCGACGTTCAAACCTAGACTATTGATTTTATAGGATACAAATTTTGTATTTTGCGGCTTCTATTCCAATATCCAATTGATGATAAATACCAAGAACACAAAAATATATTTTTACTATATAATAAATACCTATGAAACTCTTATTCCGATTTAATTAGTATTTAATAGTTAAATTGGTAATTGCTAAATGGTTCATTTATAATGTTGATAATTTTTACGTAATTAGCAATCACTATGGGAAAATGTTTGTTTTATACAAAAAAGGATTCTACAATTAAATTGAAAATATAATGAAAACAATGCCTTAAAAACTAAATACCTTAAAAACCTTAAAAACCAAATAGTTTTTCATAACTATGTTTATAATTACTTCAGAAAACTTAAAATTTCAACACTAAACACTTTAATTACCATTTTTTTTCCTCCATATACTTATTTAAGCGTTACCAGACAGAGCAATCACAAAATAATTTGTTCAGGTATCAAGTAAACTCAGTCAGAAATAACAATACGTATCGTCGCAAGCAATATCTGTAAGTACCTACCTACTCATACAAATAGAATAATTGAACCGATTTTCGTTCGGATAATGTACAAATTAAATTGATATAATCAGAAAATACCGTTGCGCGCACAAAAACAATCGTTAATGGGATTTGTTTTTACTGTTTATTACGGTCTCGATGTATATTAAAATAACGTGATTCGTGTAGCAATGGTTGTATTTTGGGCTCCGATGGAAATAATGATACATGATTTTTCTAATGATGTTATTGTTAGGGAGATTACATTGTTTTTAGGGTTCCGTACCCAAAGGGTAAAACGGAACCCTATTATTAAGCCTCCACTGTCTGTCTGTCTGTCTCCAGGATGTAGATACCTCATAAACCGTGATAGCTAGCAAGCTGAAATTTTCACAAATAATGTATTTTTGTTGCGGCTTTAACAACAAATATGTACTAAAATTTAAAAAATATTAAGACAATCAATAAATGATTTTATATTATAGATAATACGGAACTCTTCGTGCGCGAGTCCGACGCGCACTTGGCCGGTTCATGTTTTACTTGTAACAAGATAACGATTGGTAAACGTGTATTTTTTGAAGAATTATTAAATATTAAGAAAGCTCTATTGACGTTAGCTTAATATGAGATAGACATACTGTATACGTAGTTCTTGGAACGTCGGTTAAATAGTATCTAGAGGTGAAAGTAGAAGTCAAAGAGTTACAATAACGCAAAACAGATTTAGAGGTTTGATATTTTCTTAGTAATTCGACGTTTCATCGTTGGTAATCATTACTACTTTCTGTAAATCTGTTGTAGGGCGAAGTAGAACTTATTTATATGTTATACTAGCTTCCGCCCGCGACTCCGTCCGCGTGGATGTCGGTCTTCGCGTGGATGGTTTATTTCTCCATTTTGAGTAACACTGACAACTTATAAATATCTATTGGACCCAAATACGGCTAGACCTATAATAATACGCAACGTGTGTTCGCGGTTCTACAGAACAACGTCTATGGATAACTGAAAAATTAAGATTAATTTTTTTCTACGTATTTTTCCAGGTTAAAAAGTATCCTATTTTACGCCCAGGATAATAAGGTATAATAATTATACCAAGTTTCATCGAAATCGAACCGGTAGTTTTCACGTGATGCCTTCACATACAGACAGACAGACAGACAGACAGACAAAAAATTTTTTAATCACATATTTGGGTTTAGTATCGATCCAGTAACACCCCCTGTTATTTATTTTTTCAATATTTTCAATGTACAGAATTGACCCTTCTACAGATTTATTATATGTATAGATGAGCAATGTCCACGGCTTCAATTGGCCGAATATTCAATAGTAACTCACCATACTTTCTATTATAACATTCTTTGTCCTGTAGGTAGTGACTATGTACTATAATATGAAATGGTAATGGTATGAAAAGAAAAAATGTATATTTTATAATGTACTAGGTTTCCGCCCACTGCTTCGCCCGCGCTATCAAAGAAAAAACCCGCATAGTTTCCGATCCCGTGGGATTTCCGGGATTGCGTCATTTTCCCTTTCTCGGGTATCAACATATCTCCATACCAAATTTCATGTAAATTTGTTCAGTAGTTTAGGCGTGATTGAGTAACAGACAGACAGACAGAGTTACTTTCGCATTAATTATAATATTAGTATGGATACTTACTAACAATATGTAAGTATAGTATTTGTAAATTATGTTACGAAAACTCATAAAATAAAATAATATTACACTTCTTTATGTCAAAAAAAAATAGAATTTAAATTAATGCCCACAGTTTGTTTCAAGGAAATTGAAAGACGGTTATTATTAAACAATTTTATTGATATCATTATTATTTACATTCTGTTTGACTAGTACTTACACTAATTCTACAAAGAACAGGGTAATAAAATTGCTTAGTTATAAATTTCACCTTCATTATGTACATAACATTCTCTATAACTAAATAACGCTTAATTTAAACGAATTTAGGCGCAGTAAACTATTGATAGGTTCACATTATTTCATTGAATGGTATCTGGAAAATATAATAGGTACACAGTGAGCATAGTGTTCTGCTAGATGTCATTTCCATAAGAACATACATAAAAGACACATAATATTGTACTTCTTGTCGACAACAACTAATACTTTTTTGGCTGTCACTAATAAAAATAATTTTAAACTAATTAGTTAATATAGAAAATAATTTTTTATAATCTACGGAGTATAAGTGGAAGGTCTAAACAAACTAAAATCTTAGTATTAATTTGAATTATATACAATAATTAACTAAAGCAACACATTAATTAAAGCACACAAAAGTGAGGGATAAAACATATTTTAACTGTATTAATTTCGAACGGTCTCAATCAAACACGACTAATAATTATTTATAATACTCAATAGATTTAGCAGTTGAATTCACATGTCGTGTGAATTTATTTTAGTGGCAACATTCTCGTTAAGCGCGTAGTTTGGCGTTACGTTAGTAGGGTTAATAAATTTTCATGTTCCAATGTGTACATGTGGTTTGTATTTTATGTATTTTGTTTGAAAATCGAATGCTGTATCAGAAAAGCCTTTAAATGTTTGTATTATAAAATACGTGCATCATGTGTACATTTCTCAATAATTATAAGATTCGGACGTATGTATTGAAATTATAATTTGATTCAGGAAATTAAATACATACACAATAATACAGCTGTTTATAACTATTATTTACAATTATTATTTTATACAAATTATTGATATGCTTTGTTAAGATTACACGATGTTTTGTACGTATGGATACTCGTCATAATCTACAGATAAAATTGTATTGATTGTAGGTACTTATCATATCTTATTGTAGAATTCGATTTTTTTATAAATACAATAATTTTTTATGTAATATGATAATTGGCAGGTAAATACGATTGAGTGCTTTTATAAAAACTTTAATTTTTAAGGGTAAGTGCACACGGTACGGGATAATAGGCCACGTGGAAGTTAGAAATCAGTTTTCATTATTTAGCGCGTTATAAACGACTGGTCTGAAATGTAACGTGTACTTACCCTTAAATAACAAAATGGTCTTCCTATAATTAACGAAAATTTAAGCATTGTTAGAAATGTTCTTTCTTTGGCACAATATAGCTCAATCGAATTTCAGTTAAGTCATCGTTTATTCAGTAGAGTGGCTGACGTCGTTAAATTAATTAAGTAAGCTTAAATGGGGTTGAGTTTCTTAGATTAAAATCAATGTAAGAAAAAGTTGTGAGAAATTTGGTTATTTATTATTTCAGTATCCATTATAGAGGGTAGTTTAATGAACTACATAATGTACAAAATTAAACACAATTTACTATTGTCGCAAATTAACAATGTACACATTAAATTGACATAGAATTAACTACTCGACTAAACTTATCATCTTGAATCTTGGATATAATGTTTATGAAGTACTAGTGGGCTAAAATTATTTAAAATATGTATTAAAGTGGGTAGTATAAGGATGGAAAGCGAGGCTTGAACGGCGGGGGCACCACGCGATTCGACAGTCGGTAGCCAGTTGTTGTCACGGACGGACTGCTCTATTACGTTTTGCATCGTATCTATAAAAATAAATGTAATTTAAAATAATAAATAAAATTGAAAACCGTGAACAAATTGTTTTATTTCAACGATACAAAAATATTTATTGCCCATACTACAACCATAAAAATTGCCATATTTAAAATGTTACGTTTGCATCAAGAATGTACATGAAACGATGTATAGAGAAAGGAAAGGCTTTTACTTTATAACCAAGTATTAAATACTCATACAAGATTAAATAAAACTACAATCACTTACCATAAGTAGTAACATCTGGCGTATAAAACTTTTGCTCAGCGGGTTGTAAAGCTACCACGTAATCTAAAAAGAAATGCAGTTATTAAAGTTGGATCAAATTTTAATGTTCAAAGGAATGTGTGTATTTCAGAAAGTTGGTTTTTAATTTAATTGCATAACAAAATATTAAAGCTTTTACGATATTTTTATGTCCTATAAGAAATGAAGAGTAATATACTAAAAAATAAAATTAAGGGATTTCAATATTACTTTCTTATAGATACATAAATTTCGTTATTCATTTCAGTTAAATGTCTTTTAGACGCTTAACTTTTAGTGGCTTCCACATAATTTGTGTGCATTAAAATGCATTCAACTTCCAGGATTCTGCGCTCAGTATTAAGAAAGACACGTGTCTCGAATAATAATTTCAACGTCTTATAGAAGAGTTTTACGGATAAAGAATTCCGAGCATATCTAGTGTTTATATTCGAGATTTAGGTGTAGTATTATAATATTTGATTTACATTAACAATCGGTGATTGTATTTTATAGTAACAAAGGTTATACTGGCTTAGAGAATTCAATTATCTAAGAATGTCGATGAAACTACCATGTTCGATGAGCAATGAGCGTTGTGAGAAACTGTATGATGTTCGCTAAACTGAAGTTCAGACTAAGTTGTCCTATTGAATTAGCTTCTCGTGAATTGTTGTGTAGTGAATTTATACAATAGAATGTATGTAACATTCGCAGCATCTGTTTCTCTGCCGACTAATTACTCTATTCAAATAGGTATAAAAATGTTTAGGTATTTAGTAAATTAAAAGCCTCTATCTCGTCTAATAATATAAGTTGGTTAAACAATTCAAAACAACAACAGTTATTTATATTACAACAAGTTGTATTACAACTTGATTTTCAACTTAGTTTCTAAATTTTGTATGAAATAGTTTGACCTACAATAATTTAAGCACCGATCTCTGTTTTAGATAATCACGAGTACCTAGTCCAATTATCAAGGATTAATGTTTGTAAAATTAATTATTAATGTGGAAATATAAAGTTTTTTGAAACACGAATATGAGATCACGTCCAGCCTTATAAAATGTTCCAGCTAAGACGTATACTGTATAAAAGATAAGATTTCTGCAAAGAACGATCGGTGCGAGGATCTCTTTGCGAATGTTTCTGTGTAAATACGAACAGTTGTGTAAATACGCGTTTGTGACGTCATGCCTGGGGGCAACATATGTTTCGAAATATGATTTTGTTCTCGAAAGGGTATTTGAAGTATTTTATATGGGGTTATAATATAGACAGTACTAATAGTGCTGTTCACAATTTCATGTTATGGATTAAGATTGGTAGTTTTCAATCCACGTTGTTTATCTTGGGAATAATATCAGTGACAAATTACATTGTATGTACCCATAAGTAGGCGACCATATAAGTATGCAAAGTTGTCTTCATATAAGAATAATATATACATATGTAAAAACTGCCTGATTAATTAATTAAATATGACCTGAATGTAAAAATGTTACACGTAGTTTTACATATTTAAAACTTAAAACTGATTTTTTTTTTAATTTTGAGATTCGCTCTAGGGTCGTTACAGGTCAAGGTTGAGAATTTACATGTAAAAATAAAATATTAATTCTAGCTACTTGCTCGATTTAATATTTTTACGATTAAAAGTTACTGCCTTGATATGTGCTATTTGCTAACATTTTATTTTAATTGAAAGAGGATTACAGTTATTTATAATTATATATTATGTTTATATACAATATTGAGCCAAGATATAGAGAAGACTATACAGTAACGGTGAATTACTGTGAACAAAATAATAAAAAAAAACCTACGAGTGTCATTGTTTCTCATTGCGTAGACTGTGGCGTAGACCTTGTGTAGACCCATAAAAATGATTAGATTATTGAATAAATTATTTTTAATTTATACTTTTATAGCATAATATATAAACAGAATAAATAAGACATTTTCAAATAATAGAAAAAAAAACGATCACTTGGCTGGATTTGAAGCCGCGTTTTTTGCTGTATCGTGGCAAAATCGATTGCTGAGTTTTTCGGTTTTATTGTGAGGAGGAATTTCTTATATTATATTTTTTATATCACAGTCGGCAAATGAGCTGGCGGGTCGCCTGATGGTTAGCGCTGCTAACACCCGCATGGGTGCATACATTTGCTGATTTTGCCTTTCGCCTCTGCAAATGGATCGATTTCATAAGGTATGGGATAAAAAAAGGATTTTATGATAGGGAATAAAGGAAAGGACTAGATAAGAAATAGGATAATGGCTAGTATGACGCCTGAAGTAAATGTAAAATAATTATATACGGGACATTTCTCCGCAACTCGACGTCAAGCGCCTATTTTGCGTGAGAGAGGGAGGTGAAGGGAAACCAGCTAAAATTGAAACTGAGTTCCTCCATGAAATAAAGTAAATGCACTTACGTGGTTGAGTTGTCAACTCAGTTGTTGTCGGGGGCGGAGTAGTAGTGGTGGTTGTAGTGGTTGTTGTCGTCGTTGTCGTCGTCGTTGTGGTGGTGATTTTTATTTCTAAAACATATGATTAAAATTATAGCCTTTGTTAATATGATGACATTTTGAAGAGCCATAATTGATGGGCTTGGAATGGAATAATACGATAATATAGAATGGTATAAAGTGTGTAGATTCTGAAGATAAGTTACTGTTTAATCAGATCTAATTATTATTATAAAGAAAACAGTAAAATATATTTTTTTTCTTAAAAGACTTTTATTTTACTCTCTTATGTGAAATTTTACATTTTAATACCAACCTAGACATGGTTCGTTTTCATAATCGTTATAAAAATATTTTATTTAGTCATTTAAAATCTTTTTACAAATCTTTAAACATCATAATATTATATGATAATTTTGACAATTGTTCACAAAATACATTTCTTTGATTTATACGAATCTAGCCTTTTTACAAATTACAATACACGCGACAGTTTAAATAAAATTCCAGCTTACACAATCAGTTCTAGGTGTAGTCACTTACCATAAAGTCTCAGAGTCCCATCTGCTTTTCCAATCGTATTCGTTGAAACACAAGTATATGTACCCGTATCTTCTGTATAGAAGTTTGCGATTGTCAATATTGTCTTCACTTGATACGTCGACATTCTTATTTCGTTGATTTCATGTTTACCTCTATAAAAATAATATATGTTATCACAAAATAAGAAAAATAGTTTGGAAAATCCAAAAGTGCACGCCTCATAATGTCATCCTTTACAATAAAATTGATTATTTATAAAGAGTACACTATAAATATAAAAAAGAAATAAAATAAAACAGTTGGAAAAGTAAAGAAAGCGGTACCGTAATAATTGAGCTATTTTTCTTGTGGCCCCACCTAGATGTGAAACTGCGCAGGTTTAAGGGACTGACTACCAACTTATTTTTTTAAACCTTGGCTTATAGTATAAATAATCGAGTTTATAATGGTGAATTTTGAGTACACTATAAATATAAAAAAAAAATAAAGAATATATATAGATATACTAAAATTATAGAGAACAGTCGATATTTTTTTTTGTTTATTTAATAACAATTAAACCACATCGAATCAGACCCTGAAAAATGAAAGGGTTCTATTCCTGAGCATACTCAAGCGTAAGAGAAAAAAAAGACTCGATTAGTAAAGTATTTCGGTCGCTATCGTGTTAACAAGAAAATCCTCCGCACATACCGACACACGGACGTCCAAGACAGAACTTTTTTAAACTGTTTTTTAACTAGTTTAATTAACAAAAATGACATCAAAAATATCATGAATGTTAAAAATAGTGTTTTTTCTTAATATGTGTGTGTATGTATTATCTTACAAGTGCAATGTATGATACATAAAGACATTTTAAGTTTGAAAAATCAGATGTTTTGCGCGAAGTGACAGTAGTACCCACCTCAACGCTTCGCTTATGAGGCGTGCAATATTCTACTGGTTAAAAGTTAATTAAATGGGGTCAATTTATGAAGAATTATTAGATATGTGTAGAGTTGTATCTGAACCGTTAATAAATACATTTAGAAGGTCAACCATCCGTGAAAGATTTATGATGCAAATGTGATAGTATTTTTATCCTCAAACGTGAAAAGAAATATAAAAAGACATCATTTCACAATGCGCTTGTACTCTTGAGTTAAGAAGATTCATTCACATGTATAAGTTTCCGTTTTCACGCTGTCACTCGATTACACATACTTTGACTGTGTTAGCATCCTTTAACATATTGGAACGAAAGTGCTACGCATGTTTAACATGAAAATACGAAATCGGAATCGGCCGCGGCGCGGAAAGAATTGATTCAAACAAATAACCATTTCGAATACATAAAACGGGAATCGATAAATTCCAATCTCGTATTCAGTGCGATTGACAAACGTAGGTACTACGTGTTATAGTAAAACCACTCTCCTAAATAACCTCACTAAGATTTATAAAACCACCTAATAATAAATCTCTCCGGGCGAAACTCAATCTCATTTTCAAGAATTTCCTCCCTATCAGCGTTGAATGTTTCCTACAAACAAAGATATCGGAAATAAAATGCTCTTTCACAGTAGCAAGTAACCGATAGCGGAAGAGATTTTCAGTGACTTATCGTTAGTTGTGATTGTAGATTTGGAGTACGTTCAGCAAATAGCGTTCGGAACGGCTGTCAATCTCCACTTGTATTTCACAGTAAAACGCCGGAAAATTCAGCTTCGACAAGTTTCCAAAGTGTAAAATAAAATCCGGTGTGTAACGATCGTACATTCTTAATGGTCGTTGGTCAACTGATTCTTTGCTCGAATTTGTAGTTTCCCAGTTAGTGGACGCGATTATGGTGCGGTCGAAACTTATGTTCTTGCGCTTTCTTCTAGCATTTCCTAATACATTTTTCGACATTAGTGTTTTATAGATAGAAAATAATCTTATATTTGTATAAAAGTATATTAGTGAAATTAGGTTTAGTGTTTCCAAGCATAGGTAGTAAGTCGGATCAGTCAAAACATTTATTATTTTTACATATTTTTACTTGGAATATTGATAAAAAAATCGTAATTCGGTATGACGTTCACCTACAAAATTCACATCATTTTTATCCTTCATAATAAACAAGACATTGCCAGTAAATAAGTTATACGGAGCTTATGACCTACAAATTCGTATAAAATACGGACCATTAGCACTTACCCCGATAAAATCATCTCTTTTCCACTCTTGAGCCAATAGTTTATTGCATGTGGGTACGCTTCGACAATACATTCTAGCTTGGCTTGCGAACCCGTAGGTACTCCCATGACCTTTGTGGAAATTGCTATTGATGGCTCGACTGTGAACGAAATTTTATTATTAATAAAAGAAAAATAGGTAAATAACGAACATTTTAAGTGATCATAATTATTTCCACGTGCCGTGTGGTGCCGGTTTAAGTGCCGTGTGGTGCCGGTTTAAGTGCCGTGTGGTGCCGGTTTAAGAATAGCACCTCCCCATCTCTTCCCGTGGGTGTCGTAAGAGGCGACTAAGGGATACCTAACCGGGACGGGCAGCAGCGTTCCGAGACTTAACTCGACATTAACATCCACTGCGCTCGCCAACCCGCCTGCCAAGCGTGGCGAGTATGGCATCATACCCCTCATGATGAGTACACCCTCAACCAGGCCCCTAGTACCCGGCAGCCCCGCTATTCCTGGCTACGGTAGCGGCCATGGTAACGGCGGGGCAAGGGGTGCTAAGAATCACCGGATGAGATCCGGCTACCACTCCCGACGACCCCTGGCCCTGGTAACATATAATGCACGCACTTTGAGGACGGATGAAAAGATTGTTGAGCTGGAAGAGGAATTGAGCAAATTACGATGGGATGTCATAGGGTTATCTGAAGTCCGAAGACAGGGGGAGGACACGGTAACCTTGACGTCCGGAAATTTGTTCTTCTACCGGGAGGGCGACCAACAGTCTCAAGGTGGAATCGGGTTTATCGTTCACAAATCTCTCGTCAACAACATCGTAAGCATCGAGAGTGTGTCGAGCAGGGTAGCGTGCCTTATACTCAGAATATCTAAAAAATATTCGTTGAAGGTCATACAGGTTTACGCACCGACCTCTTCTCACTCCGATGAAGAAGTGGAAGTTATGTATGAGGACGTAAGTAGAGCCATACATACCTCGAAAACCCACTTCAATGTTGTGATGGGAGATTTCAACGCAAAGTTGGGTAAGAGAGGCGATGATGAGTTGAGAGTGGGGCAATTTGGATTTGGACAGCGCAACCCGAGGGGCCAGAGACTAGCTGACTTTCTGGAGAAGGAAGGCCTTTTTATGATGAACTCCTTCTTCCAGAAACCGACCCACAGGAAGTGGACCTGGCTCAGCCCCGACGGGAAGACAAAAAATGAGATAGACTTCATTATGACCACGAAAAGACAAATATTTAAAGATGTCTCCGTGATCCATAGAGTGAAAACCGGAAGCGATCACCGAATGGTACGAGGCATCTTGAATATTAATGTCAAACGTGAAAGATCACGTCTGATGAAGTCTACGCTCCGTCCTTCTCATGCGCAAATCCAAAACCCCGAGAGCTTTCAACTCGAACTCCAAAATCGCTTCGCTTGCCTCGACAGTAGCGTTTCTGTGGACGAACTAAATAACAGGCTGGTAGATACTATCCGCGCGGTTGGGTCACACTTTAAGACTCAGCGTAAAATAAGACCGCAAAAACTCTCAGACCAAACTCTCAAACTTATGGCAGACCGGCGCTCTATGCCACTGCACACATCTGAAGATGCTAAGTCATATAGGCAGCTCAATAGACAGATATCGAAATCTCTGCGACACGACATACGCTCCTTTAATACTGCAAGTATTGAGGAAGCGATTAAGCGAAACCAAGGCTCGAAAGTGTTTGCAAGAGATATGTCTATTGGGCAGAGCCAGCTGACAAAGCTGAAAACAGACCGTGGTGTAGTGGTGTCGGCCAAGTCAGAGGTATTGGGAGAGGTCGAGAGATTCTACCGGCAGCTTTACACCTCAGTTGCCAAGCCTGTTTCTAGTCCGGCGAAAGACCCAAGAGCCCGACTAACCCGACATTTCACCGAAGATATCCCGGACATCAGCCTGTACGAGATTAGGATGGCTCTGAAACAGCTTAAGAACAACAAGGCGCCGGGTGAGGATGGAATCACCTCTGAGCTTCTGAGAGCGGGTGGAAAACCAATCCTCAGAATGCTCCAGAGGCTATTTAATTCCGTCCTACTCGAGGGCACAACGCCTGAAGCATGGAGCAGGAGTGTGGTCGTTCTATTCTTCAAGAAGGGAGACAAGACCCTACTGAAGAACTACAGACCGATATCACTTCTGAGTCATGTTTATAAGCTGTTTTCAAGGGTTATCACGAATCGTCTCGAACGCAGGTTAGATGACTTCCAGCCTCCCGAACAAGCCGGTTTCCGTAAAGGCTTTAGCACCATAGACCACATCCATACGCTGCGGCAAATTATACAGAAAACCGAGGAGTATAATTTGCCATTATGCTTAGCGTTTGTGGACTATGAAAAAGCCTTCGATTCGATCGAGACCTGGGCCGTATTAAGGTCTCTTCAGCGGTGCCGCATTGACTATCGGTATATCGAAGTATTGAGAAATTTGTACGAACACGCCACCATGTCAGTCCGAGTACAAGAACAGTGTACAGGGGCGATTCCTTTGCAGCGCGGTGTCAGACAAGGAGACGTGATATCACCAAAACTTTTTACCGCTGCACTGGAAGATGCCTTTAAACTCCTAGAATGGAAAGGACTTGGCATCAATATCAATGGCGAGTACATCTCTCATCTTCGATTTGCCGACGACATCGTAGTCATGGCAGAATCCCTGGAAGACCTTAATGCAATGCTCGATGACCTCTACAGAGTTTCACAACAAGTGGGCCTTAGCATGAACATGGACAAGACGAAAATCATGTCAAATGTCCATGTAGTGCCCACTCCGGTCTCTGTTGGAAACTCTATTCTCGAAGTTGTTGACGAATATGTCTACCTCGGACAAACCGTCCAATTAGGCAGGTCCAACTTCGAGAAAGAGGTCACTCGTCGAATCCGACTCGGATGGGCAGCGTTCGGGAAGTTACATAACATCTTTTCATCCAAAATCCCTCAGTGCCTGAAGACAAAAGTCTTCGAGCAATGTGTGTTGCCGGTGATGACATACGGTACAGAAACGTGGTCTCTAACCCTGGGCCTTGTGCACAAACTCAGCGTCGCTCAACGTGCTATGGAAAGGGCTATGCTCGGAGTTTCCCTACGAGATCGAATCAGAAATGAGGAGATCCGTAGGAGAACCGGTGTCACCGACATAGCTCGCCGGATTAGCACGCTGAAGTGGCAATGGGCTGGGCACATAGCCCGCAGAACCGATGGCCGTTGGGGCAGAAAGGTTCTCGAATGGAGGCCACGTACTGGACGACGAAGCGTGGGACGACCACCCACAAGATGGACAGACGACCTCGTCCGAGTGGCAGGGAGCCGCTGGATTCAGGCCGCCGGTGACCGGGCGTGGTGGAAAACCCTGAGGGAGGCCTTTGTCCAGCAGTGGACGTCCCACGGCTGACACGAACGAATTATTTCCGTCCATTGAAAATATTCTCCTACTTTTATCTAAGCATTCTTTCGAAATTCTGTTAAGTCGTGTTAAAAGAACCTAATGATATTTGAATTTAGTTTTTCAAGAGTTGCGTAAATAAAAACCCAAAGAAAAAGAGTCGTAAAGGACAGAATAAATGTTTTAAAGTTTTGTCACGATACCTTCTCAGAAAATTATTTGCTCTTTACCAACCCTCGAAACTTTCTACCAGTATAAAAGCGATCGTAAAATCCACGAAAATGCAAGTCATATAACCTACACGAGAAATAGGATTCTGTCTCAGAAAACTCGAATTTATGGAAAAATATTAGGTACACTTTACTTATGCAAATAGACTGATTTATTTAACATTTTTTTTATTCATAAAATACTAAAATATCTTTATAAATTCTGAACTGAGTATTGGATTAGCAAATAATAAAAATATGAATAGAGAAAGCTCTATTATAGGTTAACATGAGGCTTTATTCTTATCTTTTAACGAATATTTACTAATAAATCTAGTAGAAAATATAATGTTTATACTTACAATTAACGCTTAACATAATTCTCTTACTAACAGATGGCGGCACGTCATTGGAAGCTATACAGAGATAAGCACCCATCTGTCTTCGCTCCACCTTGGTGAGGTTCAA
Organism: Colias croceus; assembly: GCF_905220415.1. NCBI lineage: Eukaryota > Metazoa > Arthropoda > Insecta > Lepidoptera > Pieridae > Colias > Colias croceus. The sequence continues at coordinate 5,051,002 of NC_059552.1, read as the reverse complement.
AGACGGCCCCGTGTACATATCAACTGTGGCAGAATACATCATATTATTATAAAGGAAATATCTCTTTGTATATTATACTTGAGAGATTAAGTCGTCACTCACGATGAAGTGCAGATCAAATCGTAAAAGAATGTGGTCACAAGCAATTGAAATTCAAGTGCGAGTCGGATTATAAATTCGATCATGAATGAAATATACATAATTATATACCGAATAAAATTATAAATTTGGTAAAGGCGTAACATCATAAATCATTAGTCCTAACTAGAAATATATATAATATATAAAATATTGGATTTTTGCACCGCTTGCCTCGAATATAGGCACTATTACTCCACTAGTTTAAATTCTATCTAACATGAGAAAATACTATAATTGCTATCAAAGTTATATCTGCACTCGAAATAGTACAGGAATTAAGGAACAAATTCAGTCAATTAAAATATGTCCAAGCTCCTGTTTACGACCGCTGTGATACCCGGTTCATTAATTTATGATTCTAATCGCGTAATTTGAAGTTTGACCCTATAATTCATTGTCCTGGGGGACAGACAAAACAGTATTAATTTGTGTGTATTAATTAATTCAAGCTTGTTTATAATACAGAAATATTAATAATGTATACAACCGGGACTTTGAAAAATACATAATTGTAAAATTGAAAACAATATGTAGGTATAGAGAATCTAAATGTTTCTAAACATAAAATGAACTTAATGTTTATCTGAAACTTTTACTTTTTATATTTCCAATAATAAGAGCTCTAATAACAGCTTAATTAAATACTTTCGATTTGATAAATCTTTTAAAAATGTATTCTAATAAAAAATAAAAAAGTCTTTTTTGTGCAAGTTGAATGTTGATGTTTGAAAACTTTAATTAATTTAAGTAGAGGCTTTTACATCTTGTTAAGCTTCACACTTAGGAGATTGTAGAGAAAGAAATTAAAAAAATTAGGTAAATACTCAACAGCTGTAATTAAATTCTTGGGTATATTTAATGGAAATAGAAAGACAGACGCTCTTTGAGGAACAAAGAATTGTTGAAACACACTTTTAGAAAAATATTTAAAGTTTAGTTAAGTATGCTTTGCCTTTTAATACTTTTTAAATGTTAAAGAGTTTGGTTGATCTCTTGCTCTGTATAATTTTAATTTTATTTAAGCGGTAAAAATTATTTACACTTTGAATCCATTTTGAATGAGATAAATTATTAGAGTTAGAGGTAGAGAATTAGAGATATAGAGCTAATATCTTAATATATATAAATCTCGTGTCTTAATATATATAAATCTCGTGTCACAATGTTTGTCCTCAATGGACTCCTAAACCACTTAACCGATTATAATAAAATTCGCACACCATGTGCAGTTCGATCCAACTTGAGAGATAGGATAGGTTTTATCCCGGAAATCCCTCGGGAACGGGAACTATGCGGGTTTTTGTTTTAAAACGCGGGCGAAGCCGCGGGCGGAAAGCTAGTCTACCTGTATAGTTTTTACATAAAATTTATACTTGTTTCGTTTCTATTTTTCTAACTACGGAGTTCGTTATTTAATACCTGCCTACTACTTGCTAAGCTTCGTAATGAGACAAATCTTGGTGGGATTCATACGAAACGAAACAACGAAAAATAAGCCAAATATAAAAAATATTTATATTTTAATTAAATAATTATTATACATCTAAAAATATATATATAATTGTACAATCACTAATCTTTGCTACTATTAAATCTGTCCGTTTATGGTGGGTCAAAATCGATTCTAACAGAGTCAGTTACATTCGAACATACTAAGGGCTGATTTTTCAATCCTTGGTTAAAACTTATTCATCAAATAACGTATTAAACTACCATTTCAAAATGTATTATAATTGTCAGTATATGACAGTTTACAGGTGACATTTTAAAATGTTCGTGTAATACTTTATTGGACGAATAAATTTTAACTAAGGATTGAAAAATTGGTCCTTAATTAAACATACAGGTGAAGCTAATATAAACGGGGCTAATAAAAAATAAGATTATATTATAATCTATTTTTTTTTTCTCTTATACTCTATGTAAGATATTAAATGTAATTTAAAACGTGTATTTTTATCAAGTTCTAGAAATAAATAGCCGCTCATGGCTTAACCACAGAAAACTAGAAAAAGGTACGAGTGTATAAAATGCTTCTTACATTTATAGTAGCTGCAAAAAAATAATAAATTATGCGACAGTCTAGTACCGTAGTGCTCCAGAATCGAGAATCTACACGGCATCATAAATCTTTTGCGTCATGATAATATTTAAGTCATTTAATGCTTTATTATGAAAAGAATCTCTCTTTAACGTCATAAAGTGTAACATAGCGATTCTGATTGAAATATTACATTATGATGTGAGTTGTAAAAGTCCTAAGTGCCTCTAAATTATAAATAAGTGGAAATAAAATCACGGCATTATCTTCCATAAAATCATTACACAACACGGATTACAACTATAATTTATTCATTGTAATATTATTTTTCGACCGCGAACACCATTATACTTTTAAGCAATTGGAAAAAAAATATCTTATAAATAAAATAAATAAATAAAAATCTTTAGTTTTAAGATTACTTCTATGGCTGTAATATGACAAAGCGGAGTCACATGATTTTAAAGCCTTATGAGAAACTTGTGTTGTATAAAATGCTGTCATACCCATCTGCTAATACGTCGATAAATCATTGAGGAAATACTATAAAACGGCTAAGCTGCCTAATGTTACAATATTAATATATCTTGGTATGATTTATGTGTAATATAAATCTTGTACGAATAAAGTGTTTTTATTTTATGCATCACCAACATTTTCCTCAACAGTCACAGTTTCATTTGCACGATGCTAAAAGACTATTTCAGTCTTCTTCAACTGCTATTCTACAAATTTTTACGTTCATGATATTTATCTACTATTTATGAATATTGTAGCCGAAACTTATTTTTATACTTCATTAAATATACGTATCATATGATCAATAACGCAGACGGAAACAAAAAAAACTACGTGTGGCACTCGGGGACTGCCGCGGTAAAGCAATTGCATGCTATGCCTTCAAGCCACAGCTCCGCCCGTCGGAGTGGAGAACGTGAGGTTTTTTCGTTACGGAATTTCTCGATTCTGTCCCCGCGCTCAAGGCCCGCGATAGAAGCTATGCAATAGCTTAAAAAAATAACTAATAAACAAATTATACATGACACAGTGATTTTTGAGAAACGAGTCTAAATAAATTCCAAAAATAACGCCAACACTTGTCCCAAAACCTACTCCTACATGACAAAGTATACCTACGTACATTGTTTTTAATATATCAAAATACTAAGCTATTTTATATTAAATGTATATTTGGAATCTAATTTATTTCTTTGTTCAAAGGAAAATCAATTACGCTCGTAAATCAAGAACTCTGAAAGGCAATTATAGGGAAACATGCGATAATTGTTGAACATCACTCGTATCGTATACTTATACCAAAGAGCTTCTATTAACACTTAAATTCATTAGAACGATACTCGTATTTCATTAGCGAATAATAAAATATTAATGGCATTTTCATAGAAACGGCACGCATGAGTTTCCATGTATAATTTTGTAATTAACTCCCGAATCCTCTTTGTGTATGATCTATATATCAAACTTACTGTGTGTCGATTAGATGAGCATTATAGACTTTATTTCGTAGGAAATATTTAGCAAGTACCTACTTTTATATTAAATACACAAGCGATACCAATTACAATATAGTATTATCGTAACATATAATAATTATTCCTGTGATTAAATTAATTGCACTTAAGTTGGGATATCTAAATGCGGCTATATCTTATCGGATTAAGGAATTCAATTCTACACTTAGTAATTAGAATGGTTTTCAGACAGAAGATAGTGTATGTACGATTACCTAATCGTACAGACAATACATGTTCCCGGAATGCAATGCGTCGATGTTGCATATTTTATTATAATGTATTAATTATTATTTTACCACAAAATGTTAGTTCACATTCGGATCCCGCACCGGGCGGAGCTCCATCCTAGATCATCTCATCTCATCCCATTATAGTGAATTAATAATAAATATCTCTTTATCTCAATCTCATATCTTATAATTAACCCCAACCCCCGCCAACATTGGTCCTTCGAGCAAACGGTGAATTGCGGGACCGGGACAAAAAGTGTGCATAAAGTTTGTGCTGTGTTTGTGTGCGTGGTTCTGGTTTCCGTGATCACATCGCGACCTCGGTGCTTTGGAAAGGCACCACACATATCTTCACATCTCTACCCTGGTGTCTTGGGGGGACACCACACCTCAACCTCGGTGCTTTAGGAAGGCACCACACATCTTCATATCTCAACCTTGGTGCCCTGGAAAGGCATCGCATCTCTACACATCGACGGAATAATTCACATCTCGGCGCGGCGTAAGCGTAACTTGAAGCTAACCAAGTAAGGTTTCTTATATTTTATCTCTTATTTTCAAACATGTCGATGGAGGATATTTTAGCTACCCAAGAGCAATTAATAGATGCATTGGATAAGCTACATATAAACTTTAAAAAAGATGGAGCGGAGCGAAAGACTCCCGATTATATACGACGACGATTAGAAACGTTAGAACAATATTTTGTAGACTTCCACAACAACCATATGATACTTCTATCTTTCAACGATCACTCTCATGAGTATTTTGCATTCAATAGATATGATCAAATTAAGAAAAAATACAATAATATAAAGACAGCCTTACAGAATTATAAATCTTTAGAAAACCCTGAATTACAACCTCCAACCTTTCAAACCCCGTCAATCTCTAATGAATATCAAGAAAAACCTCCTAACAATATCTCCAATATAAATAAAACGGAAGAGCTTATGAAAAAACAAACAACTAATTTTAAGGCTTTTCTGCGAACTGTTTCAAACATAAATCTTGATCTTATATCGGAAAAGTGGGAATTTGAGGATATCCTAAAGTCCTTGCAAATCCGCTGGTCGGTAATTGATACCTTGCATTGGGAATTAGAAAATGAATTGAGCGGAACGAACGCTGAATATGAAGAACAATTTACTAATTATGAAAAACATTACTATAAGTTAAAAACAGATATCAATAAAAAGATGTATTCTCTATCTCATATAGAGAAATCAACCCCAAAAGTAGAGCTGCCTACATTCGAAGGAAATTACATGCAATGGGTTTCGTTTAAAGATCTATTTACAGAAACTATCCACAATAATCCGTCACTGTCGAATGCACAAAAGTTACAGTTTCTCAAGAGTAAAGTTAAGGGCGAGCCTGAAAAAATGATTCAACATCTCCAAATTAGCTCCGACAATTATCTCATATCTTGGAATATTCTCAGTCATCGTTATGATAATAAACGATTAATCTTTACATCTCATCTTAATAACCTCTTAAATATCCCTAATCTTCAATATCAGTCGTATCAACATATTAAACAGATTCATGATATTACATATGAGAGCATTAATGCAATTGAAAACCTTGGAATTAACGTGTCATCTTGGGACCCTTTTCTTGTTTGTATATTATCCCAGAAGTTAGACCCAGAGACATACAATGATTATATGCAATCCTTAAAGTCGCCCAGAGAGATACCTGTATTGCAAGACTTTTTACGGTATTTAGAAACTAAGTTTATGACGCTAGAGACCTCACGAAAAAAGCATGAAAGCTACACAATAAAAGCATTTGATCAACCATCCAATCAGCATACACATTTAAGAAACTATAATAATCAATCATCCTTTTCTAAAAGTTATAATTATAAATTTAAACAGAGTTTCAATAATCCATATTCTACAAATCATGCTATTTCGCAACGAACGTATTCCAGTAATGTTACAACAAATGTAAAACGCAAGCGGTGTCCGATGTGCAATTCTAGTGAACATCGCCTTTATACATGTCCGACGTTATTACAAATGCATCCTTATGAGCGAAGAAAAACGGTCGAAAACATGAAACTTTGCCTCAACTGCCTACATTACCATGAAGGAATGAAATGCTTTTCACGGATATTGTGTAAGCAATGTAATAAACATCATAATACCCTTTTACATGAATGTTTCACGTCACAAAATATGACACCGGAAGCGTCACGTTCGAGGTTCCACGTGCCTCGTTCGAAACCTTTACGCCCACAACAAGAAAATATGAACACATTAGTATCCACTCCAGGTGACCCCAGGGAAATACCTATTACTAGCTACTGCAATTATCAAGGTTCAAGCAGCAGATGGATCTCACCTTAACACGAGAGCGCTTCTAGATCAGGGCTCACAAATCTCAACTTTAAAAAATACCCCGTAAAAATGAATATATCAATGTAATCTTAATTTAAATAGCAATATCCAGTAGTTATGGGAAATGACCTTACTCTAAATCTTACTTTAAATCTATCTCAGGAAGACCTTTAAAGAAAATTTCGAAGAAAAATTAGGTGCGTCAAAATCTTAAATGTATCGCCTAATTTATGCAATTAGAAAACAAATTAATAAAACAACGTCAATTAGCACGCGATAATAAGCTATTCATATCAGAATACAAAGAACTCAGACATATGATACCCTGTGTGTCGCACGCCGACTTAAGGCCCAGTGGCCACCTACCGCGCACCTTACGCGCAGAGTCATCAACTACAGCCTTGCGAGTTGTGTTCGACGCATCCTCGAAAACTTTAAATGAATTAACCCTTAATGATCTTATGTTTAAAGTGCCTTATCTGCAACATGACCTTCAAATCCTAATTTTTAGATGGCGCCAATTTAAGTACGGGTTCACGGCGGAATTGATCTCAAATCCTACAAAGCGACAATTTTTGTCCGAAATATCGAAAATCTTTGATCCCTTTACAAGCTGAGATTACATAATAAAATAATGTGATGATTATAATTACCTTACAATGAAACGCTATAATCTATTTTTAAGCTATCACTGTTTACATTAAAACATTTAAACACAATGCGACGCTATAATGTTACAGCTTGAGCACGAGTTCGGCGAATTGGAATATTATTATTACATGTTCCTATTCACAGATCTAATTTCTATGACTGTTCCTTTACGGTCCGTGCTATCAGGCTGTGGAACAGTTTGCCCGACAAAATCAGAAGGGCAGGGACATTAAATGAGTTTAAAAAGCAGCTAAATATTTACTATTTATCTTTATAATATCCGTATGTATGTATATGTATAATATATGTAGTCTTATACTTATTTATTTAATGATTTTTGTGTTCTGCACCATCAACCTCATCATAAAACGTAATTCTCATGATCCTCGACTAAAGGTTGCCTGGAAGAGATCGCTGCTTTAGCGATAAGGCCGCCTTTTTGTACGTGTTTGTTTGCATGTGTTTTTTTCATATTGTCTCCTTGTGTTGGTGCAAATAAAGTATTTTCATTCATTCATTCATTCATTATAATAACATTTTATTTATGAGTGATTCATTTGTTATGGGAGCTAAGCGCCCGCGTCGTGGTTTAATCGACAGAGTAGACTACAATGCTAATAGTTTATTTGGACCAGAGGTTTGGTGGAAAGAAATATGTATGGAATATATTTTAATCTCACTTCTATCCCACGTATATCAAACGGCAGCATGGTGAACGTGATACCGACCTTTAATTTAGCGGCTATCAACATACAAAAGGACTCTTATATAACGATCTCGGAAAGCGATTTTAAATCATGTTTGAGCCAGAATCCTACTACTATGTTTTGTCATGATTTATGTAAGAGAATTCCTAATACGAGAATTTGTCAAACAACATTATTTATTACCTTGTACGAATCGTTGGCAAGAATTATCGACCTCTAATGTATATTATTATTTTTGTTGTAATGAATGCAACATAAAATTTATCTGTGCTGATAAAATAACCTCTACAAAGGTAACAAAAGCGGGTTTGTTAAGCGTTATGGAGGGTTGTACTATTAAAACTAAAGATTTTCAAGTATTTTCTCATAAAAAGCTGTCGAGCAATATAAATACCACTTCCGAGTTTGTAGCAATAGAAATTGCTCCAATAAATCATCTTATAAACATATCGATCTCCAAATTAACAGATCAGGATCTCAATACAAACAGTTCGGAAGATATTAAGCAATTTGACGAAATAAAAAGAAAAATTGACCTCCTAAAACTGAGTGAACCATTGGACACGAAGTTGTCGTATCACGACATTCATCATTACTTCATAATATATGTGTTAATTGGAATTCTGGTTGTTGTGGCAATAATAACGTATTGGAGACAGCTGCGTCGTCGACGAGCTTCAGCAGAGCCGGCGGTGGAGGCTGCGACCAACGTCGCGGTCCCCGCCCGGCCACCTCCAACCCCGGTGACAAGTGATTGTGTGATAAGTGTTAGTGAGTGTGATGTGCGCGTAAATAAACATGACCAAGCCTCGTCGCCAATTTTTCGAGTGTTTTCGCTTCCAAACTTAAGTGAATCTCTGTAACGCTATTATAAAATACAATTGTAACTAACTTAATCTTGTAACCCTATTGTAAAGAACAAATCTTATACTTATTGTATCTTCATCTTGTAATCATAACTAACCAAATCATTTAGTAAATAGACACTAAATTGTAATATCACCTTGTTAGTTTTAAGTTCATCTTTCATCAAGTTACTAACCTTCACCCTTTTCTCCCCCGGGAACATGTACGATTACCTAATCGTACAGACAATACATGTTCCCGGAATGCAATGCGTCGATGTTGCATATTTTATTATAATGTATTAATTATTATTTTACCACAAAATGTTAGTTCACATTCGGATCCCGCACCGGGCGGAGCTCCATCCTAGATCATCTCATCTCATCCCATTATAGTGAATTAATAATAAATATCTCTTTATCTCAATCTCATATCTTATAATTAACCCCAACCCCCGCCAACAGTGTATTGTAAAACATTAATAAGTATATTTTCACGTTGACAAATTACCTAAATTTCTTATCTATACCTCTATGTATTAGTAAAATATTTGATGGAATGCTATGAGCAATATATATAAACAAAATTACTTATTCACAAAAATATAACTGAATTGTATAGTACCTTTATGTAAGTCTCCAGTTTCGTTCCTCAGTAGAATGTTGGTGCCATCTTCTCTCCTCCAGAGTATCCGTGGCAGGGGTCTGCCATCAGCCTTGCATGTTATACTGACGTTTGTTCCCTCTCGAGCCACGAGGTCTCCACTTGTGCCTTCGTCCACTATGTTTGGAGGAACTGTAGAGAATATTTACAATTACTCAACCTTTACTCAACATATATTAATGGTTTTACCAGCCAACTGGACAAGAATCGAGAAGCATTCACACTATCTATTCCATGATTTAGAATTATTTCTGATCTTACAACACATTAGAATTAAACGTATCAATATCATCGGATTGGTTGCCTATGAATTAAATAGGTACTAGAATTTTACGACTTAATTCATTTACTCATAAAAATATTTATGTATCTGAAAACTGAAACTGCATATAAAATTCAACGAGTTACCTTATTGTCGTATAATACGTTTCATATAAAAAGCGTAAATGTAGGGCTTAGAACGCTTCATAATATGTAAGTGGGCTCATAGAAATCCATGTTTTATCGAGCGTGTTAACTTTTAGACTAGCTTTTCTATATACTCGAAAGCGATATCGTGACACGGCTCTTTCCATTTGAAATATGAGCTTAGTGAGATTTATTTAGGATAATGTGAAAGATATTTTGCATAGAAATAAAGGAAACATAAATATTCCCAACATATTTCTCAATACCATCTAATCCCAGTCTCATAACTACTGTATTTGTTCAATGGAAACAATACAACTAACAGATATCACACACTCATTTTTTCCCACTACAATCTAGGTATATTAGTGTAAAACATGATGTATTTTAATCGAGTTCAAATCCAAATCTACAAAAATTTATACAATTATTAAATACACGATACCATAAAAACCAAAAAAATATAAATTCAAGAAAAGGTCGTGTTCCATCGTTACAATATTGTATTCACTGAAAAGTGCTTCATATTGGTTGAAATGGTTGTTAAATCATCTCAATAGATGGCGCGCGGTGTGTCCCTTAAGACACATAAAACTGAAAGAATAGAATAAATTCGATTGCTCAGGCGGGTCACGAGTGGCTGAGTTGGTTAGGCATCCGCCCCGGAATGGCGCGAAGGATGCGGGTTCAAGTCCCGCCTCGTGATCGAATTTTTTCTATTCTTTATAAATTTATAATTATAAATTTACACGATACCATTCAAAAACTTACATATTAATAAATAAAAGATTTATAATATTTTACCCGATATTACTAATAGCCAAAACAAGTATTAATTGTACGCTACACAGCCTGATTGTGATTATTCGAACCGCTCATAAATAACATAATTTAAATAAATGTGGAAACAAACAAAATTGTGAAGGCTGTTTTAAAATTTGCTTCAAATTTCAATCAGCGTTCAATAAACAGTAAATAATTCATTGAAGCAAATATTACGTATGAATGTATGTATTATTGCGTAATAAATTTCATCTCTAAAGAGCTTTTAGTGCCGTGGTATGGAAATGTAGATGTGGATAAAGAGCCCGACTCAACAAGCCGAATTAAACGACGTAGAGGTGAATCGTTTACTTAAGTATATGAGAGGTTTCGTTTCATGACACAACTTCCAGGAAGTGTTAATATTAGCTAGTCTATAAAATAGAAGTTGTATGGCATCTGTGCAGAAGAAAACTACGAGTTACTCGCTGATATTATATTTTATTCACGTAGCGCTATATGAGATTTGTTTGTGAATGTGTGAATGCTTCGGTCATAGCAGCATGTTTGAATAAACATCTAAGTATATCTAAACGGCTATATAAACAACAGTCCATACTGACAAGCCCTACTTTTGCTAAATAAATCAGTTCTTCTTTCTTTATAGAAATTCAAGATCACTATAAAACTACGATAACTTGGAAAACTAACGCTATTCTTAATTAAGTTGGAGTCGTAAATCTCTGAATACTGACAAATTCAATCTATACAATATTACCAGATAATAAATCAGAGTGTACCTAGCCGAATGCTCTCGCATTTCACGGCTGAATACTTGGTAGCTTTGGGTTATTACCATTGGAACTGTGGGTATTATGAAAAACAATGGGAACCGACGTGAACACCAGTAATTTATATATCATGAGTTATTCTCGGTTAAAGGAATAAATTTTTACGGCGTTTTTTATTCATTTCAACCCTACGTTCATTCGACGGAATTATAATCGTATAAATCTGAGTTATCGATCTTGAAATATTTATGGCCCTGTATTTTTATGTTAGGATTGAAAGGATTTTTTTAGTTAGTTGGTTTCGTTAAAAATGGAAATATGAAAAGGCGTTTAAATAAAATAACTATCTACAGGGTTAGATTTCAATGACCAGCCAAAATTTAAAATTAAGAATTATATATTAAACCAAAGGTACATTTTTTGAAACATTATTGTCGAATAAAATAAAATAAAAATAATAGCATTCATTTGAAAATGTCTTAAAAATTTCCTAAATCGTAAACACCGCCAGAATCAATGCACTTGTGTGCGTGCGCGCATTGCCAAATTTATGTGTACTACTACTTCTACCTACCTTCGACTACTTCTAAGTTCTACCTACCTATCTAGGTTGTTGAACTGAATTGTGCTTGTGTAATGTCCACACGTTCGCTTTTTAGTGGCGGACAGGAATGAAATTTAATTAAAGAAAAACTTTTTTTTTCATTAGATCTAAAATGTTATCGATTCTGAACCATTTCTGAAAATTTGGCCGGTCATTGAAAACTAACCCTGTATAGCGCGTACGTAGCCACGTACGCACTATACAGGGTTAGCCACAATTTTCTGACTAAAGTTAGCTTTAAATAACGTAAAAAATGAAAGTCAATCCGCAAACATCTCTTTAATCGAAGGTAATAGGGATTCATCATCATATTATTATGTTTTCAAATTTGCATCCTACATAAGAACTTCCGTGATTTCACCGTCCTGCTATTAAACATAACATATCATACTAAATATATAGATGCGTAACGGCCATTTTAATGAATAGAAACAGCTTTTGATAGAACACGAGCTAATTTCTAAATAGATACGAGCTTATTACGTAGGTACACGCTTGAGTTAAAGTAATAAATCATGAGGTCTGAACAAATCGTCCGCTGTGTGGTTTAGACTAAAACTTGCATATTAGCTGTAAATGGACTGATTTCCTTCTAATTGGCTCTCAAATAGTGCTACTGGAATTATGTGTACCTACTATTCCATTTACTTCATAATAACGTAGTTTAACCTACTAACTAGTATAATCTCTGTTAGTAATGTTAATGGAAATGTTGCTTTCTGCTTGAATTTTGTGGATTACGGACTTGTTCAAGACCAAATGAGTAAGAGAGGGTAAACTTCAAAAATTCTTTTGAGCTCTATTATTATTCTAAACAACTTTTCATAAATATTTTATTAAGAATTTCCGTCAAAGTGAGTTATTTTACAAAGAATTCGGGTGGTCCAACAAAATCTCATAACCTTTGGCCATATGAATCTTACCTGAGCTTGAGCTTCTACTAGAGCGGTGATTAATTTACGAGGCGTTTAAAAGCAATCTTCTATATCAATCTCTAAAAGTTTCATACGCTACACTGAACTGTATCGATCGAAAATCAAGTAATTTATTTTAGTGGCGATTTGTGTGGAATTCGTACGTTGCAGATATTTTGAGCGCAATATTCTGGACAAATTTGATTTTAGCATAAAATAGATTAGAGCCTTTTTGAACATGTTGCAAGTGTAAAATTAAATAGGAACTAGATTTTTAACTGAGGTTTGAATTTTTGAAGAATTTTCCATGTAACTGTACGAATAGGTCGGTATATGAAATATAATATATGCGATTTTTTAATTATCAATTATTATTTTAAAGAGTTATTCAAAAGGTAATTCGAACGCAGTCCTGTGTCGCATAAAGCTGTGCATAAAGCGATTGGAGTGAAAAATTATAATCTATTATCTTTATGGCATAATATCATAAAGTTTATATTCAACATTATAGGTACTATACGCTTTAACATCAAATGTAGTAGAAATTATACAACAGCCCGTACAAATATGTTGAACGTTTGATTGTTAGCGTGAAATTTAGACCTAATTATTATGATACATTAATCTTACCCAAAACATCTACACAGCCAATTTTCTTCTTCATAGTGCTAGTGTTTATCTGGCACATATAGCAGCCCCTGTCTTCCACCTTCAGAGGTCGTATATGAAGTTGCCAAGAGCCAGGAGAGTCGTTGGTGACAGCATATCGGGAACTGTGGGTCACCAGACGCGTATGAAGAGTCAGAATGGTTTGGTCATCAGCTCTGATCCATGCTACCTGTGAACAATGCGATGCTTTTAAATAATAGGTACAGTTAACTTACAGGCTCATGCTTTTAATTTTAAAATTGTTGTATTTACAACATCATGAGCTGATAGGTCATTAATTAAGCTAGTTAAGTTTGAGTTAACAAATGAAATGTCAGCGGCCTCATAGTGCGGACATAGGTAGCATTTTCCGCCCGCGACTATGTTTTTACATGTAATTCAGATGAAAATGAGATGTTTCACCGTCGGAAATCAGTAACCTATTACCCTCTACTGTCTCTAGCCACCTATCTGCAGTTACAAAAATCACACCGAAAAATTCTCCGTGGCGATGTCAAAGGAAGTTTAAAATGAATAAATTGAAAAAATCAACGATTGCACTAAAATAATCTTCTTTCATTCTTTCTTTATCTTACGAAGAAATATCCTTGTCATGAGAAAAATAATATGATTATTGATAAGAATGATATTTTTAGCATAACACGAAACAATGTAATTTGGAATTGTAAAAAACCTGACATTTACAAATTCTACAGAATTGGCTCCAATTTGATTGACGCCTATTTTCTATATTAAATTTTAAAATCAAAGGTTCCATTGGTTCTAATATTATTATTCAAATGTAAATCGTAATATGTACTTCAGTTAAAAAAAAAATTCGTTTAAAAAAATATTGAATTAAATGACATCATGAATGTTTTGAATCTCAAACGGCAAAAGTGGCTGTGGCATTTGTATATTGGGAATGTGAATTTTATTTTATAACAGAACAAAATATACGAAACTAAAAGAACTTCAAATTATAAAAATTTACGTCAGTAAAATAGTTCAGAAAGTATTTTACTTTTTACGCCTATAGAGAAAAGTCCAAATAGGTTCGGAAAGGCTCGGGGCAGTTTTTAAACGAACCAAACGAGAGTTTTTAAAGATTTATTCGAAAATTTTAACCTTTTCGAAAAAGGATTTTAATAATTTTTTAAACTACATTTACTTTCTTCACTTTACAATCTATCTAATGTATAATAACCGAATCTTAATTAAATTTCAGATATTAAATTATCTTTATATTAAAAATGGGTGATGTTGTCGTAATTAGTAATCTTCTATGAGTTGTTCAATAAAAATAAAATATTCCATCGAATTATACAATTAAATGAGTTAAAATCGTGTTTTTAGTTTCATACTTTTTTATAAAAATATTAATTAAAACCTATAATAAATGTATGTGATAAATATGCTCAAAATGACGTATTAAAAAAAGCCAATAATAGAAAATGTTCTTGATTGGGATAAGTCTATAAAATGCTGAACTGATTTTGACGGGTATTGAATAAATGGGATTACTTCCTCCCTTTCGATTCAGATTCTTATAAGGAAAGCGGTCAAGAATATTTTATACTTAGATATATATTAAGCACATAAAATATTTTTGTCACAGTCTTCTGAGACTATCTGTACAATCCGATTTTTGTTCCACGACAGGTCAGAAATCAAGTGAAATCGCATTATATTAATCTTTGTAGACATAAAAAAAGAAGCCGGAGAAAAGGAAAATTGCTTATTCTATTACGTTTCGAAACAGTTCAATTGAATCCGCGTTTTAGGAGAACAGATGTTATCTTAAATAATAATTCTGTTTCATTATAACTTATAAGAAAGGCTGTAATATGTAAAGATGAATGAAAACCATACCAATAGTCAAAAAGTCTGTTATTATTTTACTTCCATACACATTTAGGATATTCGAGAAATTTTATACTTGTGCCAATTTGTTCTTCTTAAGATAAAATCAAACTAAAACGGAAATATTATTTTCTCTCAAATGCAATTATTAGATATTTTAACCGTTCTTGAATATCATATTATTAATTAAACTTTACCCATAATATAATAGTAGAATAATGACAGAGTGTTTTGAAATACTAAATTTAAACACATGCATATTACGATATTATGATGATAAGACAATTTTTACTAGGTATGGGAAAAAGTTAAATTTTACTCGTTCTGCAAACATACCTATTTCATTAAGTGAGCAACGTTCACGGATGGTACTTCAAGCAAAAGAATAAATAACACTTTTAAGAAATATGTATAAAACTATCCCTCTGAAAATGTACCTAACGACAGAGACTAATGAGAGAAAGGAACCCCCGTTTAATGAGACAACATCCCGATGAAATGCAAATGGATTAGATGGTTGGCCGGACAACGATTTCCGTAAAATTGGAAACAAATTTATAGCGAATTTGAATTTTAACTGTATAAATAAATATAAATAAATAAATAAATATTATAGGACATTATTACACATGTATGTAGGTACATTGGACCTACTTTGAAGGGGAAGAAAGGAAGGTATTATTTATTAGCTTTAGGTATGTATGTAATATCCGGGCGATGGAGCGGGGATTTAGTCCATCGTCCGGTGAGATGAGGCGGCGCGAGACGTGTTCCGCTCACGCCGCCCCATGAGGTCAGAGCTGGCGGGCTCATAGTTGGTGTTGGCCTGGAGACGGGCAGCTGCTGATGGGGTCACGGACGAATTCTACTTATACCCGTGGCCCCGTCGTTGATGTGGCTTGACGGAACACAGTGGGGTTTTGGTGGGTAGGAATCCGATATAACCCACGGCCCTTTCCCCGGAGGCCGTGGGTATCTATGCAAGATTTCCCCACTTAAAAAAAAGGTATGTATGTAATATAATTAGCAGATGCCCGAGATTTTGCTGACAAACCACAATTATTTTTCTAAATCAAGATAGAGGGATGGAAAAATTTAGACGGGAATTTTCCTTTCTTTGCCTGGAATTACTACACGAGTATAACCGTGTAATAATCACTTCTTGGTGTCCTTAACATAATTGTGGGTTGTCAGCAAAATCTCGGATGCCCGAGACTTTGCTGACAACCTGCAATTAGTTTCTTGTCTAAGTTAAACATTCATAATTTACATACCTTTCTTACTATTAAATGGAATTCCGAAGAAATAACTCAAATGAAAGTATCATTTTTGATAACTTCAAACTCAAACAAACTCAAACTCAAACATTCATTTATTCAATTAGACTACTATTTAGTAGCACTTTCGAATCGTCATTACATAATTATTTTAACATTTACCACCGATTCGGAAAGCAGTGATCTATGGAGAAGAATCGGCAAGAAACTCCATAGTTGCTCTTTTAAAATCATGTAAATATTACAATATATGAAACTTATATCTAACTACATAATATATCATAATATGCCAATGAACTGTCTTGTGGTTTTTACGCGACAACCCTCCATGGGTTTTTATCGTCCATATATTCCTGAATATTGTAGTACGCTCTCTGAACTAATACATTTTTTATATAAGTTTTAAATTTAGAACTACTAAACTCTTTAATATTGTGAGGAATTCTATTGTAAAAGCGTATACCTTGACCCATAAATGAATTTTTAACTTTAGCTAATCGGAAAAATGGCATTTCAATTCTATTCCTGTTCCTTGTGCCATAATCGTGTCTATCTCCTACTCTTTTGTGTAAGTCGGAGCTTTTGTGTACATGCAAAATATTATTAAATATATACTGTGATGGTACAGTAAGGATACCAGTATTCTTAAAATGATCTCTTAGTGAATCCCGAGCACGTAAATTGTATATAGAGCGAATGGCTCTTTTCTGTAAGATAAATATAGTTTCTATATCTGCAGCCCTGCCCCACAGTAGAATTCCATAGGACATAATGCTATGAAAGTAGCTGAAATAAACCAGTCTAGCCGTATCTTCATCGGTGAGTTGCCTTATTTTTCGGACTGCATATGCAGCTGAACTGAGCTTACCTGCAGCGGTGTTGACATGGGCTCCCCACTGTAGTTTCTCGTCCAATGTTAACCCTAGAAATACAGTAGACTCAGTAGGATGCAATACCTCCCCGTTCAAGGTAATATCTCTGTTCAACTTTTTTACGTTAGGAAGTAAAAATTCAACACAAGTGGTTTTTTTGGCATTTAATAATAAATTATTGGCATTAAACCATTCAGATATGTGTAAAAGAGCACTGTTCACTTCGTCAACATTTGGGTCATGCCTATCCACATTAAAAATTAATGAGGTATCATCTGCAAACAGAACTATTTCACACCTATCCTGCAAATAATAGGGAAGATCATTGATATATACCAAGAACAAGAAGGGACCTAAAATTGACCCCTGTGGAACACCAATGTTAATTGACGCACCGCTAGAACGTTCTCCATTAACAACTACAGTCTGTATCCTATCATGCAGGTATGACGCTATGAGGTTCTGTGCTTTTCCTTTAATTCCATAGTGATTAAGTTTACGTAACAAAGTACAATGTTCAACGCAGTCAAATGCCTTGGAGAGGTCACAAAATATCCCCAGAGCATTTTTTGAGTTTTCCCATGCTTTATATATATGTGTTAGAAGTGCAACCCCAGCATCTGTGGTTGAGCGCCCCTTTGTGAAACCAAACTGTTTGGTGTGCAGTAAATCATTAGATGCAAAATGACTACTCAGTTGGTTTAATATTAACTTCTCGAATACCTTACTTAATGTTGGTAAAATAGAGATAGGTCTATAATTGTTACAGTCTTCTTGATCGCCCTTCTTAAATAGAGGTATAACTTTACTAAGCTTTAGTAAATTAGGAAATGTACCATAGTCACAACACTTATTAAATATAAAAGCTAAATTTTTCGCAATATTTTCTATGATATTATTAACTAAATTTACGGACATTCCCCAAAGATCACAAGTATTTTTTAGATTAAGCGTCTTAAAGGCAGTAACAATATCACTAGCAGTTACGTGTCGTAATTCAAATAATGTACTGCACCCCGCAACATGGTCCCTCAAAGAGGTTTCTGCAAGTGCTGAAGACGAATTTAAACTATTAGTAATAGTAACAGGGACACTACTGAAGAATTCTTCAAAAGCAAGCGCAACATCAGCACTTTTGTCAATAACCCTGTCATTATTTACAAGTTTTATAGTATTACTTGATTTGCTTTTACCCATTTCACCATTAATAATAGACCAAACTGTTTTAACTTTATTATCCGATTCGCGTATTTTATCTCTTATATACAATCGCTTCGCAGTAAAACAAACAATTTTAAAAGTTTTTGAGTAATTTCTAACATAACTAAGAAAAGATGGGTCTTTATTATATTGCTTCATACCATATAACTCATAAAGAACGATCCTACACCTATGTATGCTAGGTGTCGCCCATTTACTAAATGGTAAATCCTTGGTAATATTTAAAGATTTAACTTTAAATATTTTTTCAAATTCATTATGAACTAAATTGAAAAGATTTTTAAACATTTCACAAGGATTATTATTACAGGATTGATCATTCAGTACGGGCAGGTTTTTATTAATATTATCTCTAAATTTATTAATGCCTTTTTTACTTATAGGCCTAACATTAATTCTTTTAAATTCAGGTAAGCAATCCCATTCAAAAACTACTTTCTGGCCACAGTGATCCGAAGTGAGTGTATTGAGAATATTTTTCTCTAAACAGAAGCAGTCGCAGTATATATTATCAATACAGGTTGCAGAAGTAGGTGTAATTCGTGTGGGTTCATTAAAAAGTTTATACAGATTAAATGACTGAAACAAATTAACAATTCGTGTAGCCGTTTGTGTTTGTAAAAGTATATCAATATTAAAATCACCACATACTATAACTTTTTTCTTACTCCTACTTAAACGCTTTAATATTTCTTCCATGACTGTCTCAAACATATTATAGTCACTGGAAGGGGGTCTATAAACGCAAACAATAATGTAACGCTCCAGTTCAACACAGGACAGTTCAATGGTCCGTTCTACAGAAAGACTAACAATGTCAGTTCGTTCTTTACATTTTACACTATTGTGTACAAAAATAAGAGAACCTCCATGAATAGCATATGTCCTGAAGTATATACTTTTTAATGTATAATTATCAATATTTATTACCAACTGACATTGTTTAAGCCAATGTTCTGTTACACAAAAAACCTTAATTCTATTATGATTTAAAAATAATTATATTTCTAATAATTTGCTAGCCAAGCCTTGAATGTTTTGATGTACAATAGAAAAAGTCTGCTTAGCTGTTGTCTTATATACTAGTTTAAATCTAGCTTAGGGCTAGATTTTCTGTCAACACAAGGTTGGTGTATATAATTATTATTACTACTACATAAAATTATAGTAGATCCAGGGTCTGATAACAAACATGTACCAGACTGGTTAATATTATATGCTATTAACATAGCAAGTTCTCGCTTATATCTAGATGGCAGATACACTGTATTCTTTGTCAAAGTAAAAGATTTAATACACAAATTAATGTCAAAGTAAAGAAATGCATCACGATGATGATTTGTTACATTATACAATTTTAAATTCATATTATGAATTAATCTCTTCATTGTAGAAATATTAGAATACATAAATAATACAAGCTCATAAAAGTCTTATCCATAAAAACATCAAAATAGAATCAACGACAATAGCGAAGCTCAATATGAACGTCTATGTATAAACACTTCAAGTTCTTTTACGCCATAAATTCAACGCGTGCTAATATTTCCTGTTTCTATTCAAATGAATGAATTAATCGCCTCTTTGATGCTACAAAAGAACATTCCCTTGTTTTGTATTACGGCTATTCGCTTTCAGCGGTAATTGATTATTTGTTAGTCCATTTCTTTTATTATTTCTGTTTGTATTTATAATCTTTGCTTGTAATTTTCCTTATGTTTTATAAAATGTCGAGAGAATAAGTGTTTTTTTAACGCTTACACAACGGTATTTATCTGCTAGAGATACATAGTTTTTGATATTAGTTTTCAGTAAATACGTTTTAAATTGAATGTATAATCATATAGTTACCTTGATATTTTCCGTAATCAAACTTTATTTACCTAAAATGTACTTGTATACATGCTTTACCATTGTGAAACTAGAATCTGTGTTCTTAGACATACCTTTACACTTACACACACACATTAAACAAAAACACAATCATAATATAATATGAAGATTGTATAATATATACGGAGAATCTACCTAACCTTTGAAATATTCTTAAAAAAAGACATAACAGTATTAAAAGAGTCCAAATTAATTTAACATTACAAACAATATTCAAAATATCGGACTCATAAGTAATTATTATTAGAATTGTAATTCAAAAGGTGATATAATAATGCAAAGAAAGTTTTCAAAGTTCTGACATAATTCATGTAACTCACAAAGTTAAAAAGTAATAAATTCTCAGAAATATTGGATCAGAAGCTAAAAGGTCCAATAAGTTCATATTATATTTGGGAAGGCCGCCATGAAACGAAGTTATATTTGCTTTATTTCATGGATTATATTATATCTTCGTTTTTACTTAGACTTCCTTTATTCCCCTAAATACTTAAGTATAACAACGGTATGCCACGATTCGATTCGAAGACAATTAAAAACTCTAAATCTGCCAGATCAGACGGTCGAATCGCTACGTCTAGCTTGATTTAATTGCATTCAATAAAAACTATTTATATTAACTTGTTTGAAATATTTCATTTATGTAACCCTGGCCGTGTTTGATGTATCATCATTCATTATACAAAATATCAGGTTAAAAAGAAAATAATTTAACTTCATATTTTCTTGTTACGAGCAATTCCACCTTCACTATTAAATTGATACTTTACTGTAAAAACATACTCGAAAGCTATGCTCTAACAAAGCATTTAAAAACAACTATAAATTTAAAATAAGAAAATCTTAAAACAATTCCGTTCACTCTATAATACTGCTATCAAACAGTTTCCACATAATAAGCCAGAATACCTACTAACCTACTTACGGTATGCGCAAAAACTTCACCAAAAACCAAATAAAATTCCTCCTGATAGTTTGCAGTTTAAGCACTTCGTCTTACAATGTTTGCTTTTCCTTTTATCCCGGCTTAATAAGATGCATTTGATTCATCGCTGCGCTCAGACCGTGAAAAATATTACGATTGCGGTAATTTCTAATTTTTTATACGAAATTCCACGAAATTTTTCCTGGCTAAAGCAGTTTTCGGATTCAGAATGCGAGAATTTTTAATGAATCGGATACGATATGAATTATATTATGATGTATTAATATGAAATTTATATTTTTGTGTAGTTTATACAAAAATCTTCATGCACTGCACCAAATTGGAAAAATTATTCTTTTATACTTTGTTTGAAAAATAAGTAATTAATTAAAGTCTGGGAAAATACGGCTAATTTGTCATGAAAATGATATTTTAATTTAAGCAAACTGACATTACCATTAAACAAAAACAAAGGGAAATTATTAGGTATTCAAAGGTGTCCAAGGAATACAAACATTTGAAATAAATCTAAGTGGACATTTTATTAATGTTTACGTTTCATTTTTTATCCAACTTCCGTAATAAACGTGGGTTCTTGAATAAGGAGCGAAATGCGAGCTATATATTATAAACGTCAGCTAAAATTATTGAGATTAAAAAGCAACGAGATCTACAAGGAAATGTTACATCACCGGCGACGCAAAAACATTCCATTTCTCATAGGAAAAATACAATATCCCAAAAGAAATCGCTACTGCTTGTCATCTTCCTTAATCCTACTTTGACAGATCACATCCACCCTATTTCTTCTTGCTTTGTATTATGAAAATCCTTTATGTCCCTGTAGAAATAAAAGCTAAATTATAAACAACGTCGTCATCATTATACCTTTTCCGTAATAAAGATAGATAAGTCCTTTTCAAAGCGAAAACCACGGGATTATATGTTATTTGCAAGTCATCGGGATCATTGGTGAAACACTGCTTAAATATCATTAACGTGATCGATCGTTTCTTAAAGAAGGGCAGCTCGTTTGTCATGGAGAAGGACACTAAATGGATCCTCCATAAATGGCGGTTATTTACGGACCACTTCCAGCAAAAAACACGTGAAGTGAATGAATCCAGTAGATAAAATGTTTGCAGGAGTTTCGCATTGAAAGATCATTAATTTTATTTTGTTCGCCGGCCGCGTCGCCGCTTTTCGCGAATCTCATCAGAACGCCTTAGTGCAACTGTTTCTGAACGTTAATGATAAATAGACTTTTATTTCTTGACTTTGTAACGAGGAGTCTGAGCATCACAACTCTATTAAATAAAGCCATAATAGAAATGTAAATTAATTTACTCTGCTTGCTCCATTTCAAACTTCTAACACAAGTTCGCGTAACATGCTTAATTCAAGGCTACGTCATACATCTAAGAGCGTGTAATTAAATTAAAATTTAATCTTAGCGGAATTACGAGCGCGAGCACACGAACATATTTTACAAAAGTTTTAAGCAAAAGTTATTTAAGCATTACCTAACCGCTTAAAACTACATAATCGGTGACCTTAAAGTTGAACGTTTTATGAGTCGTTCCAGTTGCCAAGTTGCGCTTGATAAAGTCTCCGAGTCGTACTTGTAAGAAAGACAAACTACTCTAAGAGGCTCTTAAGCGTCCTATAACCTCTGCAGATATAAAATGTATAAGGAGTAGGTGTAGAGTCAGGTTCAATAGTTTAACGAGTTTGTTCAAGTTATGGGACGCGTGTAAACTCGGAATAGGACTTTTTCTAATCCAGTTTGTTTCGAGTTAGATTTGAAACGGCACCGTCGGATTCAATTTTCTGGGAGCGAAATAATGTAAGTTAAAGCCCATTATGGAGATTGGATAAAAAGTATGACTGATCCATACCAGGTTTGCCATTTATACAATTTTGATTACCTTTCTTACTCTTCTATTTCAATAATATGAACTATTTTGTGTGTTATAATTGTTGATTATAATTTGGTATTATAATTTGGTACAACACAATATAATACCAAATTATAATTGTTGATATGTTTTATAAAAATTATATTATTCTGTCTCTTTAGATTCTGTTAATTCCAATTCAAACAGCTCTTGTTACTTATCAATCAATCAAAGGCCTATGAAATAATCCTATATCGGGGCCAATTCATAGCAATTGTCCCTTGAAGCTCTGCCTAATCTACCTATCGACTCACTACGTGAATAGTCCCATTGAATAACTGTGATTTATCATCAATCGCCTCAATCGAATCCCTATACATTTTAATACTGTGCAGCCAATTTGAAACTTCACTCCGTCTTAATTAAGAATTTGATTCTAGGTGCTATATCATCTTGCCGGTTACCTCCATTCTTCATCCATGCTTTAATATTCGTTACCAAGAGCCTCCTGCGCCTTCCGTTCGCAGCCGCGAAGTTGTTTGTTATTTACGGTATTTCAATATACGAGGAAGTTTACAGGAGCGGGAACATATTATTCTCAAAATTGCGATCATTATGTATACGCTAACTTGTTATTCGGTAACTCATAACGTATTTCTTTAATAATGTTGTTTCCAAATTCCTTTGGATCTAATTCAGAATACCGATGTTGAGGATGAATATTATAATCTGGTTTTCTTGTACCAAGAAATAAATATTATATTTAAATGTGTAATAATATATATTAAATAACAATAGCTCAATTAGCTAGAGTTGACCATAAATATAAAGACAGGAACAATTTTATTTACATACTCTTATATTATCTTATTAGCGGGAAAACGCCGTTGTTAGTAGATACGAAATATTAACACATCTTTTACACATTGAAATATTTTATGTTGCAATTTATTATTTCCATGAAACGTAGCGAGGCTTAATTCAATTCTGTTGGGAACTATTCTGCTTTACCTACATCTTGAATTTCGTTAGTCCTTTCTAAATTAGGATTGAAACGATTACAACGAATAAAGAAAATCTAACAAGATTTTCTTTGTAAAAGGGTATCGTAAATTATCTCGTTTTTTTAATAAGTTAACTCTTAATTAATTAACAGACTTAAAAAAGGAGGAGGTTATTTAATACCTACAATTTTTTTTATTTCATTTCAACACAAAGCATTCACATTTTATATTTAAGAATAATAAACGTTCGAATTTTTATATTATACATATTTAGATAATATCGACAATTTTGTACAAAGTATGGTAATACGCGAATATACAAACAGATAATATAATATTTAACGTATATGAGTATTATATTAAAAAAAAATTATAATCGAATTATTATTGTGAAGAATGTGATATGTTTACAATTACCTTATAATCACCTATATCAGACACGGAACAAGTAAGAACAGCTTCTCTACCAAGGGCCACGGTCACGTTTTCGATTGGCCCCACAAAGTTCGGCTCTGCGTCCCGAAGAGAGGCCGTGGGGCCAACCCGGCTTAGCGGCGATGTTGTTTGGTACCTCATGTTGCTTTTTACAACTGGAACAAAAGGAAAAAAATAATTATTTTAAATATGTATTAGAAGTTCGACGATATTGTGATATCTGCCAACCGGCACTTGGCCGGATTATGGTGGATATTGGTGGATTATGGCCGATACCCTGATACGAGGTCCATGTCCCAGCAGGGGAAAAGTATGTGGCCAGATGATGATGATGGTTTAGATAACTTCATCTCATACTGATTATTTCTAATAAAGTAAAATGCTATTTAGTTACACCCCTAGGAAAAATGGTTAAATATGATTTAACCAATTGTACGAAGCGCCTAGCTAAAGCATCCCTGGGACCATCATGCTAAGGAGGCGGTCGGTCCTATTACTTTTATTAATATTTCCTGATAATCAACTTTCCTCTATCCCTATTTTGTAAATAGTTATTTATAACTCGTTTATCTCAAGCAATAATAGCGTTAGCTGCTTATATTTCAACCCTTTGTCTGATCCAACAAAGCTGATGTTGTCAATCCCATTTGAGGTCGGAAACACAAATATGATGTTGCATGCAAATGTATTAATTACGTATTGGCTAAGAGGATTTTGTTTCTAGGGAAAATTAACGTTCAATTATTTTCACTGGAGAGATTATTCGGAGTTTTAATGTTTTAAAAGTCCACGAAATAATATGAATGTTTTTAGTTCAAAGTATTGTTAGTGGAATGTGTTCATTGTATAGTTCATTCTCAATGTTACTTCAGATTTATTGTATTTAACGTGCAGATATATTATTTTTATTTATTACAATATGTGCCTGTCACCTATATTTTGTTACTATTCACGTTTTATAGATACTTTTAGTGCTACAAAAGGAACAAAGAAACGATTATCCGATTACAGGTATCGAATCTACACCAACACACAATTATATAGGTCACATTACAAGACACGTAAGAACTCATAAATATTTCTTTGTTGCCCTATATTTTGTCGACTAACTAAAGAAATACTTATTTCTTATCTAGTTTAATGAGATAAATGAAATACAGTATTAATAAGACAGCAATTCAGATGCTTATAGCCTAGACTAGGGCCATAATCATGAAGTATGTAGTCGAGAGAGATAAAGATTCCCAAAATACGTGATAAGCCTTAATTGCGAGACTGGTCTTAATTGTAAAAGTCGTAAAAGTACCTTTAAGTTATCTCGCTGTCATCGAACCCGAACAAATGTATACTTTTGTGATTATTTCAGCAATTATGTTCTTAATATTTTCTAGCTTATAAGTGTATTATATTTTCAGTGATATAATTTATCATATGAAGATCTGTACACACTCTAACTTGAATCATTTTGCAATAAACAGTATATTTATCGCTTACCTTGGGGTTATAATTTAATGATATGCTCTCTATAAAAACTGAAAAACTTCCCGTTTTCGATTATACTAGAGTACTTCATAATAGAGTATAGTTTGGGATGGGTTTTTAGCAAACGCGTCCTTACAGTAGACGAAAAATCCAACGTAATGTTGAATAGGTGATTGGAAAGTCAATGATTCAGCGAATTTTCCCACTATCAGACCTGAGCCGAACACTGAAAACGGCTTACACGTCAGAAAATAGGGCATTTACAAACTTTAACCTCATTCTATAAGCTTACGTTTGCTATTTACCGTGATAAATTATATATTATGAAGGTATGTAAATATTAGTCTGTAATAGATGTGGGTATTAATAATGTAAGATCTTGCATTGTATTTAACTTAAAGTACCTATCAAGTTAAACTACTCCGTAACGTCCTTAAGTAACGTCAGAAGCACAAAAGGAGTTTTCAATGTTTTTTCTACAAATGTGAATTCTGCCCTTCAAGAAGAACCTTCTACGGACTTCAACAAATAGTACAGGATACATCGCCCATTTTTGCAAGTGACTACTATCAAGCTGATTTTCCGTTTGTAGCTTTATTTTGATGAGACACCGAATAATTTCGTGTACGAAACTCTCGATTGTGGTAGCTAACAGAGATAACAAGGATAAAATTTTTTGATTTGATGGTTCTCAAATATTTATTACACAATTTGTAGGACAATATGTCTGTTGAATTATATAAACATTAACTAAGTGAAAACAAAAAAATCAGCTTGTTAGTAATCGTTAGTAATAAATATTTGAGAACCATCAAATCAAAAATTTTTATCCTTGTTATCTCTGTTAGCTACCACAATCGAGACTTTCGTACACGAAATTATTGGGCGTCTCATCAAAATAAAGCTACAAACGGAAAATTAGCTTGATAGTAGTCACTTGCAAAAATGGGCGATGTATCCTGAACTAAAATATTTGACAGAAAAAATTCCGATTTGTTCCTTTGGTTTTAACAATTAGGCGATTTAGGTTTTAGTAGATAAATATTTTTTACGGTTTGCTTCGGCTTTGTTCATACGTATTTTGTGTCACAAATATTTTAAAGAATTAAAAGTCTATTAAAAAGATTTCAAATTGCATTAAAATCTCAAATAGTTATATTTTCTATATATACAAATAAATGTTGTGTGGTTTTATGAAACCACGGTAAAAATTATCGTATTTGTACGATAATTATCGTACGTATCGTGCGTCACGCGACATGCGCTACACAGACCAACAAGTTTGAGACGATGTAATAAAAGTTTCACTTTAAAAAAAATTATGATATAGTTTCGTTTAAGGTTTACCAAGTATGGTCAAAATGAAACCATTTTGTGTTTACATCCATACTAATATTAAAAATGCGAAAGTAGGTAACTCTGTCTGTCTGTTACTCAATCACGCCTAAACTACTGAACCAATTTTCATGAAATTTGGTATGGAGATATTTTGATACCCGAGAAAGGACATAGGCTACTTTTTATTTTATCCCGGAAAAAGGACGCAATCCCGGAAATCCCACGGGAACGGGAACTATGCGGGTTTTTCTTTCAAAACGCGGGTGAAGCCGCGGGCGGAAAGCTAGTTTTCTAATAAATGAGCACATTTTAATATTACCACGTGGGCGTGGCGTGGTTAGATTGAATTAAAACAAAGCATAGCATTATAAGCAAAAACAAGACAGGGATAAACATTTTGGTAACACTCTATCATATTCTAAAATTTATGCTTATTATTATATCAGGAACGGCTCGCCTCACAAAATTTTAAGACAACTCGTAAATCCATACAAAAGGGCTATATTTTTATCTGCTTTTTAGCAGGGTCTAAATCCTATAGAAATGGAGGCATAACAATTTTAATGGATGAATGGAAATGGGGGAAGGCGTTTTTTAGTACACTCTGAAAACATTGGACGTAGGTTATTTTTAAATTTTATGATATAGGTACATATTATTTTTAAAGGTGTAATGTTTCATTCAGAGTACAGCTTACATATTTCTAGGAACTTAATATTATGTTTCATTTTATTAATTATTAATATTGCAAAATATTTTTACAGTAAGTAATACTTTTACTAAAAAATACTATAAATAGCCAATATTTCTTATTAAAAACGTATCTAGCCGCAAAAATATCTTTGTTTAAAAATTCGCGGAAAATTACGATAATAGAAGTAAAACAGAGAATTATATTTCGTGGGTGTTAAAACCTGAGCGTACTTCCTTTCATCAGTTTAGTAAATAAACACGTGTAATGGATACCCTTAGACAATAGCGAATTCTGTGTGTTTGTCAAATAAACACCTCTACCGTGGGAACTCTACCCATTGGTGTAGGGAATGTAACTGGATAAATCTGACTAAGGCTGCGTTTTCACCAAAGATGTGCGAGGATGCGTAGTGATGTGTTTTTAAAGAACCAATCCTCTATTTACTTCGCATTGGTCAGCACAGCTCTGGTGGAAGCGTTACTATTGGTTCTTTACAAAGTCATTCATTCCAGAATCCTCGCACATTTGTGGTGGAAAAGCACCCTAATCGTTAAACTTTCCTTTTCTTCAGTAGACGACTTATCGACAGACTGTAGGTACATTTTATACACTATGGTCAATGTATGAGGAATTTTCCCATTACCTTGAGGAACCTTTTTACAGATCATTAAGGGTAAGTAGGTGATCAACTTTTTATGAACTGCCCTACCATAAATTTTTGTTATTTTGGAGCTGGCCATTTGAGCGTAGTGAACATATTACGCCTAAAATGTTTCTATCAAATAATATTAACTATTTTTGTTACTTTTTTACTACGAATAAAAAATTGCACATATTATTGCATTGATAATTAATTTGCTCCTTCAGACCATGTTCGTGTACGGACTTTTATTTGTAATAACAAATTTGACTGTCAGTATCTTGTGAGTAAATTATTTTATGTACGTAGTACATATCTGTCAATTGTGGTGCCACGAACTGCATACCGGCGAAAGCTGCGCACTTATCATCTATTCGCTACTGAGGCATGTCGTTCGAATGCTGGCTTGCGCTCCCCTTTACGTCATGTTGTTGACAATTTTAATAAAAAAAATTCTGACATTGAAATTTTTTCGAATTCAAAATTTAAGTTTCGAAGAAGTTTAGTTGATCTGCTCTTAAACATGCAATAACCTAGGTATCTTATTTTGCGTCCCTCTACCTTTATCTCTAATTTTTGATTTATTTTATTTTTATTGCCATGGCTAAGTGCACATTTATATTTATTTTTTCTTATTCGCATTTGTTGCACGTATAAAAATGTATATGTATATCCAAACTGTGGATAATATTGTTGGTTAGAAAAATAAAATAAAAAATTACTTATATGCTTCTTCCAGGCAAATGTGATATTATTTTTGTGAGAAGAAGATTATTTGTTATTTCATTCCATTTTTGGAGAGTAAAATATTTTGTAGCTCTCTGTGTTAAAAACATTATCTTCTCAAACATATTCATATTAGGCTTAAATGAACGTATCGTTAAATGTATAATTAAGCGCATATTTGTGCAATATACATAGGTCCTAGATTTATGCGTAGTTTATTACACACCTAAGATAATATACAATGTAGTTTGAGTACGAGCATAAATTGGTTTTAGTGCGAGCTTTACCTACATTAGTTACTGTTGGCTACATAGCCTGCCATCGCTCAAGGCACTGCGAACATTAGCTCCTGATTTCACTACATAATATTATTATTATATGTAAGATATTATAGTTATCCTATAAACCAAGATTAAAAATGATAAAATTGTTTTTTTCATAATGCCTTAAATTAGAAATTGGCTTGATCTCAGTTCGAGTTCCAAGCCAATTTCAAAATGGTTTAAAATGTTATCCAAGCCAATACCAACAACTATTTAGTAGTTTTTGATTATTCGTACTCTAAGTTTAGGACTAGGCGACATTGATTTGGAAATATCTCCTTATACATATTATAATTATATCTAACTAGCGGTCCGCCCCGGCTTCGCCCGTGTTTCTTCACGTTTTCTCTACATAAGAACCATCCTCGAACTTCAAGGAATATTATAAAAAAAGGATTAACGAAATCGGTTAAGCCGTTCTCAAGTTATGCGCTTACCAACACATTTTGGGATTCATTTTTATATTATATAGAAGATAATACCTAACGCTACTTAGCTATAAGTCCGGCTGCTCATAATTTTTAAATGTATTGTTTTCCAATACATTTTTAATTTACACCAATACAATACATTTTTTACCGCAATAAAGAATTTCCATATAATTCCATTCAAAAATTACACTGAAAAATCTTAATAATTTTTCATTCCTGTTATATGCCTCTTCTCGAAATTGTTTTATTTATTGTTATAAACGGTATTTTAAGCTTTGTTAATGAATGAAGTTTGGTGTTTGTTTTAAATTTAATACTTAAGAGTTCCAAGTAATTCCGAGTGATTGTTTAACCTTTTGAAATTGTTTACACAAACATCAAAAGCTGTTCTGACGGTCATTCAAGTCGAATTTTAATTTTTAATTACCAAGTATTTAGTATCTAATATAAACGATTTTAAAATTAAGAATGCTATGTGCTTGTATGTACTTGGGTAAATTGCTTTTTGTATACTATCGATTGTATGTTTTCGTCTTATCGAAAGATTTAGAAGTCAGGAAATTATTAGACATGTTTACTTAATTGCAAGTTCTTTTAGTGAAATTGATAATTGATCACATATGTTTGGCCTACGTAAAAAATAACTGTTATAATTCTGAGATCCGTAAACTTGTAAGTTATAACTAAGATGGAAATGCTTTTTGTCATAAAAAACTTTTTTATACGTTATATTACTTTTTATTTATTCTCATTCATATCTTACATTGGTTAAGTTAAATAATTAATAAGACAGTAAAACACATGTCACATCAAATTAGAAACTAAATTTTCAGTACAAACAAATTAATTTGATCCAATTAAAAGAAGCGGAAATGCAAAACCCGATTTAGTTCAGCGACACACAACTCCTAAATTGAAACAATTACTAAATTGCACGCAAATTGTTTTCGTAAAACAATCACAACAAGCGTAGACAGATTCAATTTCACAATATTTACAATACAGCCGAAATAAAATAGCTGTCAGGAGCACTCGCATTTCGCATGATAAAGAGCGTATTGAAATTACAACAGGTAAAATGTATTCAGGATATAGAACACTAATGAACAGGGTAAATAATTTGGAAGTTGCAAGAATGGGCTATTATTTGCGACGAACGAGCGAGGTGACACCGTTTTCATCGGACGTAATGAAGAGTCGGTGGTAACTCGCGAATGCCTTGTTCAATTTACAAATTCTTGGGGTAAATTAATAGGGCGCTACATTGTTTGCTTTGTATTTGTGGTAATCATTGTACAGTTTTGTGAAGCCAAAAATGAGGTCGTAATTTATGTAAGTATGTCATCTTGTTATATTGTTATTATATTTTATAAACGAATTGTCAGTAGTAGAGCATAGATATAATAATATAATATCATCTTGTACACATTGTTTTTACTTCCATTGATGATTTGCAGCACATTCTTAAAAAAAATTGACTGTTAATAAGTTGAGTAAATCTCTACATTAACTTCTCTGTTTCATTATTTCATTATGATAAATAATTAGGTATAACTTAATACTTGGATATTGTAGTAAGAATAGACAATCGTTGACCCGAAATTATCCAACAGCGACATTAAATCACAACACGGACTAAAATATTGTTAATTGTCCAATTTCGATAATAATCATTATTATTCACATGTAATGCATTTTCGAATGAATATATACAAAATTAAGCGTACCTTTAAATATCTCACATATATTTCCAAAAGAGTAAATAACCACAGACGATTAGTGAAATTGGAATATTATGCAGTCCTGTCTGCCGACCTCAGAGTTAATTCGCCGCATTCACCGAGAATTAATGTAAATTAAAGTTATTAAACTTTCAAGGTGCAATTATTGAGTTGGCTCGTAACTGATTTTCAGTTCACCGCTTAAATTCGTTGAAAGTCCTGACTCATTCTCTTCTATAACACAGTGGCTTACATAAATTGCAAGGTTTGGATCTCGTTAATCTTGAAGTTAAAGAATCTCTTTATAAATAAAGAAGTCGATTAAAAATGAATTACCGAAATGTTTGTATCTCCGCGTATAACTTCCATACGACTGGAACAAACTGGATAAATCTTTTTTTATAATATGAAACAAGAAAAGTATTTATTTCTTAATACTTAAAAAAAAGTCTACCCGAATGAAGCCGGGGTGAACGTCTAGTTTAATAAAAAAATCTGCGTTGAGCTTTCAAAATTGGCAGGCAAACTGGGCAGGTAATAAATAAAAGCCAGAGGATTTGAGGAATGAGATTTTTTCTAAGAAACTTGTAGTTAATTAGAGTAAGTTATTATTATTATTATTTATCTTAGAGGGTTGGAAATACCTAGATTGCGAATCAATTCGACGAATAGAAATGATCTCAAAAATAAACATAGGATTAAAATACACGTTAATTTCGGAAGTTCCAATTAAGGTAAAAACGTTAAACAATAACAAATTAATTTCTGAGTGAATAATTTGAAAGAAAATTTCTAGGAAATTTATTTTTACTTTAATTTCATGAAGAATATGTTGAAGCAACATAATTTGTAATTTGTTTACCCCATTTCATGTGTTGTTTTTTGTTTCTTTGGTATTTTTGAACAAGGCGTCTACTGAATGAAGTTTTATGAGTTTCATCAAACTATACACTTTTTCATAATTTAACCAATCGGAAAATGCAACCTTTCATATAAAAAAATGAATTTCGAAATTGATTTATAAACGCAGACAAAATTGCGCGAACAAATTAATCGTTTCTCCGTCATGAGCTACAAAGCGGTAATTTCATGCTTCTATATTACACACTATGAATATATTGTTGATGATTTAAATGCATAAGACCTAGATAATCATTGAATCATACTCAATCTTATTCATACGTACCATAGAGTAAAACTGAAAAAGAGTAATAGCACTCATGCAGTTCCTTCGTCGAGTTTTATATTGTGCAATCTACAAGTGCTATGTGGATTGTGGATGGTATGTAATTCTATGACAAAAGCCGCTCGAGTCGTTATTCACTCGGATTGCATTTCACCTCTAAACAATTGTTCAAACCAGACTAAGGTTTTTAAATTCGCAACTCGCATTCCCTGCATCCCAGGTATTACAAACTACAGAACTTTGCGAGCGTGGTTCACTGTGCCCGTGCCTAGTTAAAATTTTTAAATTAGACGTTCGTCCGTGTTAATGCCGACTGTATCAACTCCCTGGTTGTTAGTTTGTGTGGATTTTGCGGTGTATTTTCGGTGGCTAAAAATATATTTTAATCAAAAAGAAATTTGACGTGGAACTCTGGCGCGTTAATTAATTGAACATTTTTAGTCCATGACATGATTTCACATCAATACTAGTTGATCGTTTTAGTTTCCTTATATTTTCTGTTGCAATAACGACTAGACATGAGAATTATTTTTTCATAACATTAATAATGCAAAGCTTCAACTATCTCGAGAACGTCCTCGAAAATATCGTGAAAACGTCAAAATAACGAAGAAGAAAGTTAGCTACGTTTCACAATACCGTTGTCAAGGTCTGCGGTATTCCGATGTAAAGTTTTGATAAACTTTAACGCTAAGTACTCGGTAACATGCTGGCTTATGCCCAAGCTCTTTGTAATCCTTGCAACGCGAATGTCCAAAAACATACTTGAAACTTGGGAGCTTCAAAACAAATAAAGTTTTTCCTTCGTCCTCTCATTTTTCATGTTTTCTCGCACGGTTGTCACGGTTTTTGAGAGAATGGGAAACTTCGATTCTTGGAAAGAAAAATAGTGCTTGTTTTCACATCTTACGCGGATTAATGATAAACTATCACACGTGTATGTCACACGATTTACTTCGTAATCTTTAAATGAATTCTCATTTAGATGCAATGTACACTGTTTAATCCATATCTACTAATATTATAAATGCGAAAGTAACTCTGTCTGTCTGTCTGTTACTCAATCACGCCTAAACTACTGAAACAATTTTCATGAAATTTGGAATGGAGATATTTTGATACCCGAGAAAGGACATAGGCTACTTTTTATCCCGGGAAAATGACGCAATCTCGGAAATCCCACGGGAACGGGAACTATGCGGGTTTTTCTTTGACTGCGCGGGCCAAGCCGCGGGCGGAAAGCTAGTAGGAACATATAATATAATTAATTTGAATTATTCAAATATTGTCATTTTTTTCACAGTATTTAGATACTAAATAGAGGTGGCGAAGTTGGTAAAATATGATACACATGTAATTAAACCTTCCCCTCCAATAAATATGATTCTCTTTAGACAGAACTAATTGATCTACTAATTGAACTTAAGTTCCGAGCAAGAATCAATCTCCCTTATATCCAACGTATTATTTTATAAAAACACGGTTCTTGTTTCAAAGGATTATCGCGCCGTGTCTTTGGGATTACCAAAGTTATTTTTAGATTCTAAGAAATAAGAAAAATATGTTTATCGTTTGTTAGAGTGTTTTATTTTATTTCGAGTCTAACAATGATAATCTTAACTTGTTCTAGTATAGGTAGGGGAAAATCTAAATGTTGATCTTGTCACACATCTGTATTATCTTAACACAAAATAAGACATTCTATGATAATAACCCTTTCGTATCACAAACATACCGACTAAGACGGTCTGGAGCGATAAGAAACTCGTTTCCATACATACGCACGAGAGCTAGCTTTTTATCTTATTACCCTCTTGGTTTCCTATTGTCCTCGCGCATTAGCGTTCACTAAGATAACGTTTCTATATGGACGCGTGAGGTCAGTAAAGCGGCAGTTAGCCAAAATGGAGTACTGTTAGATCGCGACAATGAGCGCGATTTATCAGCGAGCGGCACGACAACGCGTGATCCGATGGTAATAGGCTCATCAACATAATAGTACGGCCTGGTGATAAATACGGCTTCTTTTATGTTTTCAGACTCCGCGTTACGGGAAATGCGTGCTTTAAAAGTACTAATGCGGGTGGGTGTATCTAAATTTAATCTAATACTCGGGTTGGAAAATATGAATTTATCTTCAATCAGCTCAGCTAGTTATGCTTTTCTAGGAAGCAATGAAGCAAAATAAAATATTTTAAATTTCGATGGGTCAAATTATCAAAAAAATTTAAGAACTTATTAAATTGAAGAAGAATTAATTGAGTTACTGCTGAAAAATAGGTAGGTTATATGCATTCTTATCATCGATCACAATATATTCCATGTCATATGTGGCATAATACGTATGAGTATAAATTTCTTATTTCACAACCCCTCTACAGTTATTAATTCAAAACGATGACGTAACCTTCAATCAAGCAACATATACTTTCATCATAGCTTAAAGCAGACGAAATAATACACCCTGTTATAGAGGGTGAACGCAATGACATAATCAAATTGTGCCTGCACATCTGCGTGTTCCAAAGGGGCTTGTCCATGTGGAATACGCATCAATACCCCCGGTAATAGTCTCGATACTGAGGGGAAACCTGCTGATTTATTACACATTAAACCGATTGTGACCTTATTTGCACTGTCTAGTTTTTGTTTTGAAGTTCCCTACGCGATCGCGATATGAAACGACGGAGATATGATTGAAAAGGTCGAAGGTGTTCTGATGTTTACCGACGAAACAACTCTTTTATAACGGAATGTATATTTTTGATGTGTAGGAAATAGACTCGATTCAATGTTTGTTTGTGTTGTAGCTACCTACTCAGTTTAATAAATGTGAAAGTAAGATAAACTTTTTTACGTAAAATATTTCATATGGAAATTCGGGACAGCAGCGGTATTTTTGTTATTTATATCCTAGAAATTGGCATAACATGAATTACAGTATAATTTATATTAACATTCAATATACCTTAATGAATCTCGACAAAATTTCAACCGATAAAGTATCAGCCTGATTGCAATGAGATTACCTTGTTAAAATAGTTAAATTGTCTCGTTGCCTCCCTGATTTTAATACAGATAAAATTAAAGGCGCGTTGAAATGAAAATTTTACAATATTTATGTAAATTTGTTACAAATTACAAATTTCAGGCCCATTGTATTGTAAAATGTATAAAATTGAATTATGCGAAACATAAATATTATAATAACAAAAAAAGCTGGTATTTGAAGATCGCTCCCGCTGGAATTTCGGGTCGAGAAAGGTGTAGCTGGGACGCAACACCCAAGCCAATCTAAAAAAAATATAACGAAATTGTATCCAAATGAAGTCAAGGGAAATGGACAGTCATTTATAATTAAAAGGAATGGGGTAGGGCAAGCCTCTTAAAAAGTAACTTCCCCGCTGCCAACTTAATCCTCAAAGGGAGTGACTGAGGGTGAAAAAATGGTTCAGAAACAGCTATTTAGGACTACAATACGATCTGAAAACACAATAGTTTGTTCCAACAATGAGGATAAGAGCATTCATCTTAGTAGTGAGCAATATATTCCATATAAACTATTGATACTAACCCCTTTCCGAACATAATAGATATACATACAGAATCCCGTCTAAATATAGGCGATGAAATTCTTGAATCTTTAAAGGATCGCTACAAAAACGAATATACGCAACGTACCTATTAAAATAAATTAATAAGAACATCCTATAGCGCTGTAAAATTGTATGAATGTATAAAATTGTATGAGTCTCTCATATTATAGTTCCAAGATAGGACTACCAAGAAGAAACATATTTCCAGAAATACATTTTCTCCTCAATTATTATTCAAGGTTAGCACGAATACGTTACTATTTTTCTGATATCCCTCTATACGTGATCACTGACACCTGTACTGAAATTATCTTCATAATTGCGCACGTGAATTATGCCACGCACATCCTCTACACACTGCCGAATCAATATGTATTA
Source organism: Colias croceus (assembly GCF_905220415.1). NCBI lineage: Eukaryota > Metazoa > Arthropoda > Insecta > Lepidoptera > Pieridae > Colias > Colias croceus. Next base: position 5,013,810 of record NC_059552.1, on the reverse strand, counting down.
TAATTTATGCATAATGAGAACAGCATCGATCAACATTTACACAAAACAAACTTCATCCCGTGCACTATTATACTCAGGGGTTGTTTCCGTGCCCAAGAGAGACGTGAAATGTGCAAACAATTAGAAAGAGCTCTTTTTTGTGTGCCTCGTGGGGTTCCACAATGGCACTTTATGGTAACGACAGCTCTCCTCTATTCAAAACTGCGATACCTATTATAGCGCGTGCACTAGACATCTGTTACTTTCACACTGCTAATAAACCATAAATCATATCAAAAAACACAGTTCACGATTGTAGATTAATGTTAAACATAAACAATTATAGATAGTGAATATTTTAATTCTAATTGAAATCCTAATATAAAAAATATTTTTTAAATAATTTAGACGCGTATTAAAACTTCTTCGTTATTGTCCAAAAAATGAAATATCATCAAATGATATCCATATTATTTAATCATGTATGTAGATCGAAGATACGCTAGTATTGTATGTATTGGAAAAAATACCACTTTTTGCCTTAAATGCAGACTAAGCAGTACCAATCGAAAAACTGTGGATCTACACACTGCGTGAACCAATTCGATCTCATGCATTTAAATTCAGAATTAGTGAGAAGCTTTTTCCCGCAGACTCTTTAAGGTAAACAAATGCTTCCTTTAAATTTCTAAGTAATGCCAGGCTTTATTGAAAACGTGATAGATTTTATTAGAGTTCGTTAAAACGGCGATCGAGACGTCTGCTCTAATAGAGTCTTCAAAGGTATTCTCAAAAGTGGCGAGACTGAATTTAATTTAGTCACAAAAAAGCAATCTAATATAATATCGGAACGTAATAAGAAATATACGTAATATTTTATTGGAGGCATTTTTCCAGAAAATAATTTTATTGGGTGGCTTTGTTGGCTATATTTTGACAAAAGAGAGTAATTTTACTATGAGTAAATTTAACAGATTGGAAGCCTGTTGAATTGAATTATGTCCAAAAATAGAAGTGATTGTAAGACTGCAATAATTGAATTTGTTGGAATATTTCACATCGCGTTAGATATAATATTCACTATTATATTTTATATCTAGAAATGGTAGTTATTGATTAATATACAAACGACTTCCACTTTACTAAATCCCATCATTTATAATGTTTTCATAACGTTTCAGCGGTGAATGATGGCACTACTGAATATTCAGGAGTATTTTTTTATTGACATATTATTATGAAAGGCAATACATACCTACATCTACATAATATCATAAGATGTTTCCCGAGTCTAGTTTCTACTTTGCAATGTCATAAGAATAATATATAATGCTCACCTGAGTAACAAATGTTGATTATGTTATTTCTTTGTTTCTTATATATTATAGAAGAATTTTAAATGCTACTCTAAATTACATACAAAATTTATTTAACACTCAAATTCAATACACACGTTAATAAAACTAAATTCGAATCGGATAGATGAATCACATCATACGGATACTCCGCATATTTACAAATACTTGTACGTACTGCTATTACAACGTGATTGGGTTGCAAACAGACCACGTCAATATTTGGCTTCCTAAATTACATAGCAGCCTTTAAGTATGGATGCGACTGGGAAGCGACGCATGCATTTGCTGAAGCATCATATAATATCACTTGAATTTTGCTTTGGACAGCGTGGTTGATTAAAAACTTGTGTAACAACTTGTTGACTATGTTATTAGGACGGTAAATCAGGCGGTTACCATTTTAACTAAATAATTAAATTTTTATTGGTAGTTACTGAAACATTAGTAATTATGCATTAAATAATACAACATTTATTAAATACGCCTTTTTGTTCATTATTTCGAAGTATTCCAATAAATATAAATAACGGCAAAAGGGCGATTTTTCTCACTTCTAAGGTATTGTCTAAATACAAAAGTTAATGTTATTTGGTCTTTGTTAGTGTTGCCCTTTGAAGTCTCTTGAGCCCTACGTATTTCCGGCCCACCTTCTCTCTTTACGACCTTTTCCTTAATACGATAGCGTCAAACTTTATTTGAACACAAATTCGTATTTTGTGATTGGATACAAAATCAAAGTAAAGGGTAAATAACATAAGCTTAGCTTATTGAACTACTAAAAAGTAGTCGAATGTTAATCTTTAATTTAATATACCTATACAAAAACCGAAGAAATCAATCAAAAATCACTACAATATACTCTGCAATAAAATATACGAGCCGGTCGAACATTAATCTCGAGTAAAGCCCACATTTTTTCATTGTAATTGCAATTTTTCCGTCTGACAGGGGTCGCCACTAGCAATCAGCATACCTTCCCGCAACAAAGGGTGTAGTAGGTACAATATAAATAATCTATACGAAGACAAGATTCGTTTGCTCGCTGTTGGAAAAATGTATCAACGACATAAAGGATGAGGCCGCGGTTCGTTACATTTTGTCACCCTCTGGGGAACACCTCAGCAAGCTCCTACAACATGAATCTTTTACACCCACGTCACAATTCTGATTTGTAACCACTAGTCAACAAAGTTTATAGCTCGTGCTTATACACATTTCGCGATAAACTCACCTTTATTGTTTTCCGGAATCCGGGTGCTTTTTGTAAAGGTACAAGTTACGCTGCCGCTTCATAAAACTGGCACGTTTTTGGAATTGCTAGTGTTAAGAACAACTAATGTTTTGCTTGTGTATTTACCTCAACACAGAATAAAGGTACGTTTCATTCTTAATTTTTATTTAGTTAAGTGTTTGAAATAATTTTTATTTAGACTCTACATGTATTTATTACACATACAATGTACAGATCAATATGTACTAGATATATGAAAATGATAGCTGATTAAGAACATGTGCGATGTGGTCTGAAAGCTATTTATGATAACGGTTTGCTATTATTGGACAAACATTATGTAACGTCATTGAAATGTCTAGACTAGATAGTTATCATCACTTCAATTTAATTTTATCAAATAAAGGAATTATATAAGGCTATACGTTAACATTTCTAACTAATGATAAACGTTATTTTATTAATACTGATCAACACTTCAATTTAAATTAAACTAATAAAGGAGTGGTCAATATACTTCAAATATTAAATATTCACACGCATTCATCTACATCTTATCTTGATAAAACACTTTTATTTCAAAAGGAATTAAGTTAATGCAAAGACGCATTTCTTTCATTAACTATTCAAAGATCAAAATAAGCAGCGGTATTGAAAAGAAAAACAAAAGACAGTGATCTCAGGTCTGCAGTGGTTTACATTTCTCTGCATTATGCAGATTACAAGTCGCAAGAAACGCAAACATATCGTTGCTTTCTTTGAAATGTAGAGTCACAATATTTTCAACTCGTGAATATGTCATAAAAAATTCAAAGTTCAAGAATTGAAGATAGTATTATTATTTTTCCATTAAAGTGCTCTATATTTTTCGCGGGTTGATTGTTATTTTCATTTGGAAATGCATATTGCTTATTTGTTGTAGTTTATTTCAGTAGATAACTTTTCTTGTGTTAGAAAATATTTTCTCGTAAAATTGTACCTATTTTTGTATCACACCTAATTTTGCAACATTATTTATTCACACTTAGCTAGTATCTCTTTAATGTAAAAATAGTATGAATGAATGAATGAATGAATGGATGGATGAATGAATGAAAATGAATGAATGAATGAATGAATACTTTATTTGCACCAGTAACAAAATAATAACAAAAAACACAAACAAAACAAAATGTAAAAATAGTAATGATATAGTGGTATCAAAATCAGCATTCGAGTAAAGGATTGTTTTGATTAGTATTGTATCTGGTCAATTATAAACAAAATAATTTATTCTTCATCACAGTTACACAATAGAATTTTCTTGAATTACCTGAAATATATATTGAGAATCAAGTTTGATTTTACCTTTAGTGCTTTCGACGAGACAATCGATTCTCCAGAGAAGAAGTGCCACGTAGAAATTCCGCAGCATTTTGTCGAGAGAGTGAAACTTTGTTTTACGGAACCGCCTCATCTCTTACTAAGTTTCTGGCAATTTTGCCTTTTACGTTTTTGTATTTTAATGCTACCAACATTACAGAATACCTATCTATAGACTGAGAATATTAACTATTTATTAATTCCTTAAAATTAAATATAATTATTTATCAACAAATACTAGTATAATGATAATCTATTGTAACTTATTATTTTTATGTATAGAGAGGAGGCAATCATTGTTTATTTTAACGGAGACTTCTAAACGTGGACCGTATCTGAAACAATAAAAAAAACAAGTATTAGTATTTTCAATAACAATTTATATAAGAATAAAGTATAAGTAACGATGTACCTAGATTGTAGATTGATGTATGATTGTTTTAAATTGGATATGTATTTGCTTTTTATTTATTAACAGCTACGAACAATAACTTAAAAGGTATCTATTTATTTTTAACTCCAAGAAAAATATTAAAAAATGGTTATTTCCAGCACAAAGTAAAGGATGCATAAATGAATAAAATGATATTAAATTCATATCTGAGCATCTGTTTGAGAAAGTATTTAAAATTAAAACTTATAACATCTGTTTCCAGAGCTATAACGCTACTAATGGAATTAAAATAAAGAAAATTTAATAAAGCACATACAATATACATTAGATCAAATTATAATTAAGTATACAAATACTTACTATGCTAATCACTTATGCGTAGATAAAATAACATAAATTTAAAATATTCGCGACATAATCTTATTTAATACAAAAAGCTTTTGATAGCTCCTCCAACAAATTTGATTTCAACCCTGCTTTTATAAAAGAAAACAAGAGATTATTTTCATTCTTAGTTTATCAAAAGTATTGAATCTTGATAGTTCTTAGTTTTATTTCCTTGACGTAATATCATAACAGGAAAAATATCTATTTCACCGAAATAAAAATATTACAATATATTTCGAAACTGTATAAGGATGTCTATACGCATTGAACGGCCCAAGAGACACGAGGTTAAAAGGATTCCGTATTCAGATTTTAGAAGGCTCATTGTAACCGTAAAAACATTTTCTTACACCGGCGAACGCGTTACACAATTTTCAGCTTCTGACGTCGCTTCCTGCAGAATTCCATTACCGGAATAGCCTCAAGTGAAGCTCTTTTATTTTATACCCTATTTGTTTTTACATGTTAAAATAGATCGCGCCGTTTAGTTTACTGGATTTAGTTTAAATGAACTTAATTAGAGTAATAAACTTGTTAGCGGACCCTTGAAATTAAGCGGGTCGGGTAAATCGCAATAAAATAGTTGGTTGCGAAAGTTTAATATTAAAGGTAAATGTTTAAAAAGTTTTAAATGTCCAGTCCAGAGCATGTTAAAATAATTGAATATTCTATTTTATAGCTTAACTCTATGTAAGTTTAATTGTTTGGGGATGTTTTTGTTTTATTTTAAACTAGCCACTACTACCCCGGGCTTTGCATGGGTGCAATATGATAATAAGTTTTATAGATCTACTCATACAATATAGGCAGATTCCGGAAAGCGACTTTGGTTTATGACTTATCTTGATAGGATTATGAGAAGAGAATCGATTTTTATACATTTAAATATGAATATTTTTTTTATAAATATGCAATTTATATTTCCTCGTGAAATTTTTAATTTAAATAAATGGTAACGGGGTAATAAATGAAATAATCAAATAATTTCATACATTCACACCGAGCATAATAGTAAGATTATGGTCAACACAATATTGTCAGAAATATATCCCCAAACGGACTGTAACCAAGAACTTGAGTATTTATTGGGTATGTGCAATTATTAAAATAAACGCGTCAAATAAACTTTTTATGATTCCATACCTAGAAATTAGAATATATTCGAAAAGTCGTATTTACTTAGCAGAATAATCTTATCTGTACAATATATTTAGAATGTAGGACCGTAGGTAGGTAATCTATATCCTTTGTAAGAGCAGTACTTAGTTATTCGTTGCTTGTTATTAAGTTCTAGGTGCTGAGATAACAAATTTTATGTCCTCGTTATCTATACATATAATAAATCTGTAGAAGGGTCAATTCTGTACATTGAAAATATTAAAAAAATAATAGCAGGGCTGTACATTGAAAAAAATATTAAATAAATATGTTACTGGATCGATACCAAACCCAAATATGTGATTAAAAAAATTTTTGTCTGTCTGTCTGTCTGTCTGTCTGTCTGTCTGTCTGTCTGTCTGTATGTGAAGACATCACGTGAAAACTACCGGTTCGATTTCGATGAAACTTGGTATAATTATACCTTATTATCCTGGGCGTAAAATAGGATACTTTTTATCCTGGAAAAATACGTAGAAAAAAAAATAATCTTAAGTTTTCAGTTTTATCCATAGACGTTGTTCCGTAGAACCGCGAACACACGTTGCGTATTATTATAGGCCTAGCCGTATTTGGGTCCAATAGATATTTATAAGATATCATTTTCAGAGTTACTCAAAATGGAGAAAATATAAACCATCCACGCGAAGACCGACATCCGCGCGGACGGAGTCGCGGGCGGAAGCTAGTATTAAATAAATATCTACTACGCTAAAAAGGCTATTTCGGCTGTTTCATTATACGAGTAATTGGAAATTATTAAGATGATACCACATTTTATAGCTGAAATTTTCTTGGAGGTAATAATTCGTTGCTTGTTATTAAGTGAAGTGTATTGGTGTTAATGTTATTGGATTATATTTCTAAGAAATGTGTTGATTAAGATTTATTATTGGAATGCTTTGTTACATTTACAGGTAGAGAAGAAATGATTTTCAGAATTGGTCAGGTTATTAGTTTTTCTCTTCCTTTTTTGTATTAAACACTTTGATGATATTACTTTGTATTTTTCGAAAGTTATCAAAGAATGCACTTCTATGTATAAAAAAATATCTGAAGAAAGTTTAGTAGCGTATTTAAACCACAGACAAACTTAAACCGTAATTAGAAGCTTAAATAATTAACCATTGAACATTCGGATGTAGTAACTAGGTAAACATTGCCATTGTTAGTATCGACATTGAGGCATCATTCGTATTTTAGCGATTTTTTTTTTCATCTTTTCTCGATGATCCAATATATTATTATGTATTATTGCTATAATCTGTGCTATAATGCAGATCAGTCGAACGTAAAGGTACTCGTATTTAGGTGAAAGTCATAAGAATGTTCACTACCGTATCTACTTTTGAAAGTTTTGCTGCTTGCTATTGTTATTTTTTTATTTTAGAAATTATATCAATACCTACAAGTCTGTTAAACTTGGATGTATTATCTAAATGCTTCAGTTTAAACTTCACTTTTTGCTGCATATGCTTAGAGAATACACAATTAGTCTGTCTATACGTACAAATAAAAAAGTCGTAAAGCACAAACGGAAGCAAAGCCCATCGTATATAATAAAACGAGCATAACATACGTCATCGTTGCCATGGCAACGTGACGTAACGACTGCAGCCGTTCCGATAGCATCGCTCTCAAGGGAAAACGACAACTCTCTTCGACAGCACTTTTTGCTATAAAAGAAATAATCAGTTTTCAAACGGTTTAAAAATGTTTTATGATGTTATTTCCACTTGAATTTAAACGAAAGCTCTGGAGGAATTTATTTTTCTCAGAAAATAGGTCAAATAAAAGGTAAATATTTTGTTTGTAATATAATTTTTAAATTACGCATTTAGTCTCCAGTTTCCGCATTATTCTGAATTACTTGTTTTTTAATGGAAAATAATATAAAACAGTCTTAAAACAATAGTACCTAATAACTATAGTTTCTCTGGGAATTGCCTATATGATTCAGATAAAATCTATAACCTATCTCTTAATTATTATGCATTTTATGCAAGCAGGTAATTCCTCCTTAAACTTTTAAAATATGAGATGAAATTTTTCCGAAATACTGTTTAAAAAATATTTTAATCAAGAATAATATTACGTACGTGCTCATTATTTATGTATATGTCGTGGGCATATCGTAGATTTTCTCATTTCATGAAATGGCCAATTTAGTTTGGCCAGATCGTTAAATCGTCAACGTTCCACGATTTGGTCATCCACATTTCACGAAATGCCACCATTTTTGTTTCTTTTTTAAAAAGCGATTCGCTTCTGGCACTCGCCGGCCGTTGCCGCGGCACGTTCGCTTTGCTCGCTCGGCTCGTGCGTTGTTTATTAAAGTCTAACCTAACCTAACCTAACCTATATTTTATACGATCTGGCCAAATGTCGATGATCAAATCGTGAAACGTTGACGATTTAACGATCTGATCAAACTATGTTGGCCATTTCATGAAATGAGCAAATCTACGATATGGCCACGATATAGCAAGATAACTAGGTACATTTTTCGTCGGGTTTATTGTTAACATCGTTTCACAATCTCCTTCCTTTATCGCTTGAATGAATATGCAGTTTGAAGATTCACTTTTATTTGTTTTAATAATAACCAAACTAGGAGAAATAACTACAAGTACTAAATAACAAAATGCGTCCTAAAATCAAAATGTAAAATAATCGCAGACATTAAAAAGTTTATTGTAGTAATAAATTTTGGCCAACGCATTTTTATTTCATCTAAAGCGACACATATGAATGTCTTAATGTGCATCACTCATCTGTTAAACATAGAACAATTTGTGAAATGTAATTTTTGACATACGGCATTAATGTGACACATCTATCATATCTCTAGCATGTAACACTTCCAAAATAAAAAAGGGGTTGAGTGAACAGCCGGCGATTCCCAAGGGAGCTATTTCTTCCGAGCGGTTTATATTTTTAGATACATAATTAACTCTCGAATGTCTCGGGACATGTTTATCAACCGACTCCGCTAGAAATGCGGGATATACCTTATTACACGCGCTCACCTATAGTGATTCATGTCCCCGGTAATACGTTCAAAGCGCCTCCCTAAACGGTATTTATTGAGGTTAAGAATTGTGTGAAACCTTTTCACGTATACACATTATATTGCCAAACTTCTTTGAATATAAATAGTTGTCTCGACGCCGGCTTTGTTTTCAAATAAACGTTAGAAGACTTATAAAAACATGTGAAACATTTTAAGGAAATTAAGGATATAGAAACATAACACAACTCACAAGAATAATATTACAAAATTTCGCTCTTAATTAACATTCTATTCTCATTGTTGCCAAGGAACAAAAGTGTAAAGAAAGCACAAATTACATGCTTACAATTAACTAAGAATGAAGGAGTATAATTAAGGTTTTTTTCCACGGTAAGTATAATGCATTTACTCAAGGTTGTTCCAAGAATTTAAAATGAAAAATTGTAAAGGTGTTTGCCTTGAACATGTATTTTTCGTATTCAAGTTCGTCCACACGCGACAAAAGGTAATAAGGACATAACTAATAAACCCGAAGACTTTTATTTGTTTGTATGGTTGAACGTGCTTATCAAATATCACAGGTACTAAGTATATTATTTTAGTTGAAATACAGTTTTTGATTTGTACATTTAAGTATATCTATGAAGGATATTTTATATAACATCACGTACGACCTTTTACTTTTAATTTTTACGCAGCGGGGCATCAATGAAAAATGTTACTATGTTGGAAAATCTTTTGAGAGCAGTCATGGTAGCGTTGTCGAGTCCGTATACAATACTAAACGTGTCACTTATTTTGAAAATGGCATCTAGCAATGATTGCATACGATCAGTCTGACAGAACGTCGACGCATCATGCGACCGCTTTCATATCGTATTTCAGTCAGCACGATAACTCGTAAATGACGATCCTAGTGTGAATGATGCGTTTCAGTTACAGCACATTCGACGTACTAAATAATACAAGATTTTAACGAATGCACGAACTTCTGCACAAAATGCTATACCTCGCTTTCTAGCCCCGTGTAGCCCGATCATAAGGAAAGGTAAAAGATTACCGCTATATTTTAGCGCTTCCAAGCACTGTCCAATTTACTATTCTCTTTGTCTCTTGTGTTTTAAATAGTGTATGCCCTCTCTCAGATATATTTATGAGAGAGTCTCTCATAAATATATCACTTAATTAATTTTAAATTCTGGCTCAGTTGATGATGCTACCAGTAGTTTTTATGCTATTATAAGCTCATTAATAGATAGATATGTGCCTTCAGTTCGTATTTCTTCGCGTCGGCGTTATCCTAAATGGTACACTCCGGCTTTGATAAATATCATAAAAGAAAATTTTAAATTTCACTCTAAATGGAAAAAATACAAGAATCCTATCGATTATTCTACCTTTTCACTACTCAGAGCTAGAGTAAAAGAATTAAAAATTAAAATAAATAAAAAAAGAATTAAAAGTAGAAGCACACTCAAATTATCTCTTACGATGTCAAAATTCTATTAAATCTTCTCCTAAGGAATTTTGGACTTATATCAATAACAAACGTATGAATTCTAGCTATCCATGTTGTATGTCTTATCGTGGACATATGTTAACTTCGGGAAAAGATATGTGCTCGGCATTTAGCGATTTCTTTCAATCTGTTTTTCGATCAGACGTTTCTTCTGATCTTGTGAATCCTATTGTTGAGTCAAACCTGGCCGACTGTATATGTTCTATCTTGATTACTGACAAGGAAATAAAAGCATTATTTAGAGAGCTTGATGGTCAGAAGGGTGCCGGGTCTGATGGAATACCTGCAATTTTTGTCAAAAAATGTCAGTCTAGTTTAGTTATACCCTTACGTTTACTCTTCCAGCGTTCTTTAAACGAAGGAGTCTTTCCTAAATGCTGGAAGGAAGCTCTAAATGATTAGAGATTCTTTTTTGTGTATAGGTATGAACCTATACACAAAAAAGAATCTAAAAATGAAATAACGAATTATAGAGGTATATCTTTACTGTTACTTTATAATATTTGCGAAAATGTTAGAAAAAATTGTACATAAACACCTATATAGCTCAACGATTAATTGCATCCCTTCCAACCAACATGGTTTTGTTAAGTCACGTAATGTCATAACGAATTTATTAGAGTTAACACAATTTGTGAATCGTAGCATGAATGAAGGTGTGCAGGTGGACATGCTTTATACGGATTTTGAGAAGGCGTTTGATAGAGTCAGTTATAATATATTAATTCGCAAGCTATACGCGGTTGGCATCAGAGGGAATCTCCTTAGGTGGTTAGAGTCGTACATTCGAAATCGTAGTCAGTCTGTTATCTTGAGAGGCTATAGATCTGACTTTGTTGATGTTACTTCCGTAGTCCCCCAAGGCTCGCACCTCGGTCCCTTATTGTACAATATTTATTTATTTGATATCGATACTTGTTTTAAAAATTCAAATTTTCTGCTTTATGCAGATGACAAGAAAATTTTTAGAAAAATCTCAACCCCTCAGGACTGCCTCTTGCTTCAGGACGATCTTAATAGGCTTACCAATTATTATAAATTAAACAAAATATCAGTAAACACAAATAAATGCCAAAAAATAACTTTTTCTCGAAATAAGGCTAATAAAATTATATGTTTTGAATATAAAATTAGCAACGAAATTATTCCATCCGTTACGTCAGTAAGGGACCTAGGTGTGATCCTCGATGACAAGCTTAGTTACCGCATGCACATTGAATTAATATCTCAAAAAGCCTATAAAAATTTAGGATTTGTTTTGAGGCAGGCGGAACCCTTTGATGATTCGGCATGTTTGAAAGTTTTGTACTACGCGTATGTACGTAGTATTCTAGAGTTCGCCAGCGTCATTTGGCGTCCAAGTTATAAATGTCATATAACTAAATTGGAAAAGCTTCAAAAATTATTTGTGAATAGAATGAAATATAAAAATAAACAATATGATTTAACCTATTCGCAAGCTTGCTCTTACTATAAAATCAATACCTTGGAGGATCGTAGAGACGTAATCGACCTTATGTTATTGTATGATATTGTCAATAATAACTTTGATTTTCCTGTTGCTTTAGAATACTTACAATATCGTGTGCCATCACAACGTACTCGTCATACGCCTCTCTTTAGTGTGCCAGCAACCTCTACCAATTATCTCAAACATTCACCCTTTCTGAGAATTCCGAATAATTATAATAATAAATTCTCCTTTGCAGATCCCTTTCAATTATCTCGCTCTAAGTTTAAAAAAGTAATACTGCAGCTTATTAACCAAAAATTGTAAAGAAAATCATAAACAACACGCACACACTCACACACACACACTTTCACTCACACTTGTACTCATATATTGTTACCTTTTTATTTAGCTATAATTATAGCTGATATAATATAGGGTTTGTAATTGTTAATATATCTTTCTTTACTTTGCTCACTCACAGTATTATGATTGTTATTGGTGTACCTTTTAATTGGCGTATTGAAATATTAATGTTATATCTAGTGTAAGATTAGCTGTAAGGTACCTGTACATAAATAAATAAATAAATAAATAAACTTTCTAACATTGAAGTATTTGAAAAGAAGTAGGTAAGTAGGAAGGTGGTACTTATTAGCCAATTACCTAAGCCAATAAAGTTAAGTGATTAAGTAAAAAAAGAGATGTAGAAATATTTACAGACTTTTTATGCTGATCGTATATAAATGTAAAAAAATGACAACAAATTGATGAATGTAATTACATTTTCATTACGAAAACAAATAATTTAAAACTTACTCGATCCATTTATATGATTATTTATGATGATAGATAGATCTTTATCAATTTATCTTCTGTGTTTTAGCGAACACACATCAAACTGCAGTAACCGAGAATAGCCAATGATAAAACACAACATTGAGCAACTTTTACTGCGGCCCGAAAGTTAAATGGAATATTTAGAAAATATCTCCAGTGTCTAACCCACAGAAATATCTCCCTAAGCCATTGAAATTGGCTTTGATGTTGGCGAGCTAATGATGCGAGAATAGACACGGAAGACTATTGTCTCTATCGTAATCTTTTATACGAGGGGATCTGGCTTCGCTATCCGAGAGGGAGTTGTGACATATTTTTAATTAAACATGCATTAAATTTTATGCTCTGTTTACAGTGAAGTGATACTGTCAGGGTACACGGTGAACTATAGAGTATCTTGTATTTATAACTATGCGATAATTAATAATTATCTATAGGTAGACACTTAGGTGTATTTTTGTACCTACATACCAGCTACGATTGAACTTGTGAACATTATAATATTAAGTAAGATGCAATAACAACTAGAATGGTCATGGTCACCAAAAATACTAAATTCATGAAATTAAACAAAAAGCTTTTTTTTATGGCTGTGAAAAGAAAATGCCCAAAGCGTATAGTTTAGCATCCATTCAAGAATGCAGAATAGGTACATTATGTTAATTTGAAACGGATGATTTTAAATAATATTTAATTTTTCCTGTTAGTAAAGTAATTACTATAATGTTACGTTAATTATTAATTACATGACCTCATTTAATTAATTAACGAACTGATTAACCGACGTATGATTTAATTAATTTAATAAATAAGTTAATATATTATTCATTATCGTTTTTTCACAAAATCGTATAATTACGATTCCATGGTGTCAATGTATGAAAATGAATTTCTAAGCCTAATATTCAAACACAATCAATTCAAAGCCGTTTATTACAAATTTCTATGTAAGTATCATCACGATATGTTTAAGTTTATCTCTATTACATAACTTACAATGATAAGTCAGAATACTGACTTTCAATAATAAAAGATATATTTTATTATAAATAGGATGTACTTTAACGTTTTCATTCTATCCGAATTTAAGATAAAAATTTACAGGAGAATTTAAAACTGTTCTAGCGCTTTCAAGATACTACTCCGGTAGTATTTAATGTTAGTACGCAAGTGTTCCATATCCTTTTTAATAGGATGAAACCTGAATTCGTTTCTCCGTTTTTACTTTTTATTCATGAATTATTCATTCAGAATCCTGTGGGAGACGTGTCAATAAATGAGAACAGATTTTTCGAAAATGGTTGATATTACAGCGGCCTCCAAGGGTTTTAAGTTAAATTAAGTTGACGTTCATCCTCTAATTACCATAATTGAAATATATATTTGGCCAATTTATTGAAGAAAAATGTTTTGAAGATAATTTTTGTAACCGCTTAGAGTTCCTGTGTATCGACTACCTTAATAAAATTAATATAAGCTATCTTGGAATGTATTTCTAAGGGATTTGTAAGGAATTTGAACTTCTATTTAGTTTGAACCTAACTCAAAACAAACTTTTGGGTCTGTACGAAATTGGAAACATCCTTAGGACATCGAAGTTTGGTCGCGTTTTGTCATTTTTTAAACGTTTTGGACCTTTTAACTTTTGTTTAGTATTGTCGGCTTGTTTAGTAACTTTGTGGAATTGAAGGGATCTTTAGATATTTTATTGTGAACAATTATTGTAAGCTTACTCGTCTATTTGTAAAAAGGTTATATTATAATGCCTTAAAACTAAACATTGGGTTCCACTAACGAAGTAACGACTGTATAGTCACGATACCTATATTTCTTAAAACATTAAAAATAAACTTTTTTAGTTTTATAATATATGCATTGGGGTAATTCCGGCCACGGGGTAAATACGTAGATATATAATATATTAAATTAATACGTAACTATCGATAGATTAAGCAAATATGTATGCTAATACTTAATATCAAACCTATATATATCTTCATGCCCTTCCTTCGCGATACGATAAAGCGATGCTCTAATAGTGGTATTCACAATTTTCTGAAATTACCCCTCATCCGAAATTCCCCCAAATGCACTATACTTAATAACCAACGATATTTTTGAATAACAACGTGAAATAGTTGAAATAGTTTGATTTTCAACGCAAAAAAACCCTTATTGATTATTTTTCTCCACAGGCTATATTAACTGCAGTGTTTTACTTCTATTCATAAGAAAGTTTATGAATTATATCTAGGATATCTAATAGATATCCTAGGAAATGTTTAATTTTCCTCGGAATTGTATATAATTCCAATATCGTATTAGGAAATGTATAAAGTAAATGCTGTCTGTAATAAAACACGTTGTTAATTTTGGGCTTGGTATCGATCCAGTAACACCCCTTGCTATTTATATTTTCAATATTTTCAATGTACATAATTTACCCTTCTACAGATTTATTATATGTGTAGATAGCACTTATTGAGACAATCGGGTTACAGTCATACCGTAAAATAATATGTTTATAACATTTCTAAAATCAACAATCTATTAACTTTTAACGTATCACAAAATCAACTTATATTAATTATTCTTATAAAATCAAATTTTCATTTGGCAAGTAATCAGTCTGATAATTAAGTATGTAATTATAAATTGTATACCTACAATGATGGATTACATACATTTCCGTTAACATAATATACAGGGTATCCCACTATTGGTATACTAAGCGCGAAGGGACTTGTAGTTTTACATACACTGATCACGTAAACAACAAAATTACATCAAATATTTTTTGCTAAATTTTGCCTGAAAATCCATGTTTTCTTTTCTAACTTCGCGCAGTCGGCATATACCGCTTCTCTAATATGAGCATTTCGTCTATTAAAACATAATCTTTAACGATAGCTCACGTGCTGGTGGCAAAGTTGGGCGGGTTGCTTGTAATAGTTGTACAGTGTACACATAGAGTTTTAAGAATTCATCTATTTGAAAAAGAATGCATCTGGAATTTTATAAGTATTTTTTACGTACTCAGCGTATGCAAATCTATAACCTCCTTTGAGCTCAGTATACAGGCATCCTGTATAAAAATATAAAATTTATTGTACCTTTATGCACAATAAATTACGTTTATTCTGGAAATTCATTCTTAAAATTACTCCTTCCACCTTGTAAACATAATTGCAAGCATAATTCAAATATAGCGCAGAAATAACTAACATCAAACAAAAATGTAGAGTTATTTTTCTCGTTTTATTTTCCAACGCACACATCCAAACGCTTCACAATTCGTATACATACATCCAAATACATAGCTATTTCAAAATAGATGACATCATTATGATTTGTAGCACAACAACATCATATTTCAATTACTATAATTAAGCAATACACAAATACTACACGCACGGGACCAAAGTGCAAAATTAACTTATGCAATACGATAATGAACTGACGCTGATTATTTACAAGTACGAATAATTCATTTGGTAGTCAAATTATCTGAAATGAGATTGTTAATTAGTGGGACGGTCCGATTTTCTGTTATGACGAACTGAGATAATCAGGCCTTTTAAATAACTGAAAATTTACTCCGCTCTCAAACTTTATTTACCATTAGGCTTCTGCTTTCGAAACGTTAATGCGTATAATCCATTCAAGAGTGTAGTCCATATTAAGTGAACGTTACATTTGGAGGGATTATTTAATGTAACTTTAAAACTAAAACACATAAATTATGCTCCACTCTGTATTCAATTCGGTAATGGTTAGGCAAGCTTTACAGTACACATATAACGATATATTATGTACCTACGATTATTTTGCTCGAAACGTTTCACGATTTTCAGAACTGTTTTAATATTTTGTTTGTATTTATTTGTGTTAGAAATACTGTTTAATTAAAGCACGGATTCAAATAAAAGCCCCGTGGGTATCATTATAATTAGTCTATATAAGTAATTGTTTGTTTAAAGCATTTCAATAATGGATATAATTATATTGTGAAACTATTATATAGAAATTCATAAATTAAACATCAGTATTATTAGTAGGTACATTACTGATTACTAGTAGCTGTAGTTACCTATAGATACAGTTATGGTTAATATAATATATTCGCTAACAACAATTATTACCCATAGCTTTGGCATACTTGCTTACCTACTTGAATAAAATATACTTTTAATTAGTATGTCAAAAACATTTATTTGTATGATTAAAATTGAATGTTTGCATTAAAAACCCAAAAAATATATTAATTAAGATTTTTATGTCTTCCAAACTTATAAATCCCTTACATCGATCCATCAAAGTAAACAACAATTCAATTACACAAACAATTATGTTAAGGCATCCAAAACTCAAATGAGCTTTCATCTCGGAGTCGTCAATATCTCGATGGCAAACCACTCTCAGAACTTCCCCTGCCTTACGAACTTTGTTGTAATAAATATGTTTGTATTAGGCGTATGTTATCGCGCTAACGTAATTGAAAAAGTTCTGACAAGGGTTAACTGGTCTCTTGAAACACTCGTGCCACTAGCTAGGCGTAAATTGTGCTATTTTATATCGCACAATGTCATGGGTGAAGTATTTATGTGATGCTATTATGTTTTATATTTCGAAAAGGATGGGAGCTTGTTATAAAGGTGCTTGTTGTTAAGAGGGACTTTGATTCCTTATAGCCGCACAAAACAGGGAATTATTACATATAATTGTCACTGTCCACCTACTCCTCTTATGATTATTTATACGATGTAGTATATTTAATTTTATATTGTTACGTGATGTTTCAAATAAAATCATCAACTCTCAAATTGTAATCATTATTTTATCGTAAAAATTTCATATTATAAGCTTCAATCGATTGCAAACAGGATTTAGTTAAAATATTCATCATCATTTATCGCATATTATTCATTTTATGTTCAAGTTGCTGTAAAACGAATTGTGAATTTTTGACCAAATAGCACAAATTTATATCCTTAGAATTGAAAATATTGCTATTAAATAGCAAATTTTATAAATACCTCAACGTTATTACTAAATACCACGAGCAATCTATTACATTTGGTTTATAAATAATAACGCGTTTAAAAGTTTCGACTGACGTATAACTAAATATCCAAACAATAATTCATAAGCTCTCAGCTCGATATAAGAATATTAGAATATCAATTTCCGAGTTATAAAACTTTGATACTAATATTAATTATTGAAAATATTATTTAACGAAATTAGTGTTTATCTTCCCAGTTGTTAATGAAGCGTGTTTATTCCGTGCAATTTTTATAGACACTAGATTTCCGCCCGCGGCTTCGCCCGCGTTTGCAAAGGAAAACCCGCATAGTTCCCGTTTCCGTGGGATTTCCGGGATAAAAAATATCCTATGTGTTAATCCAAGTTACCCTCTATATGTGTGCTAAATTTTATTGTAATCGGTTCTGTAGTTTTTACGTGAAAGAGTAACAAACATCCATACATCCATACATACTTTCGCCTTTATAATATATATTAGATTATGTGAAACTTTGTTGTAAGACTTGCGCATCATAACCTTGATCATAACGTTAATTTTAATGTAACATAGTATTCATCGTACTAATTACTTAGTTCCCTTTACACGATACGATCATTATACTGAGTGTGCAGTGACTTCTAATGACACCCCAAGCATTAAATACACCCTGTTAACCTTCTGTAAATTGATGAAGGATAGAATTTCATCATCAATGAAACATTAACAACAAAATAATAAATTTATTTCGTGTTTACACATTAACGATAGCTCAAAATGATACATTTTTACGCGTATTTAGTCTTTTTGCAACGACTTCAGTATTTTTAATAATTTTTATGAAATAATCATTCGATACCTATAAAAAATATAAAATGGCTATTTCTTTGTCGGTTTGGTTGTTTTTTCAATGTTTTCCGGCCAATTTCCTAACTAGCTGAATCGCCAAACGAGAATTACAAGTAAAATGAAATACTGTTGAATTACTGTTGATATAGGGCGTGTAAATTAGGCTATTTGTATTGTACAAAAATGAATGGCTTTGGCCCCGGCCTATTTCACCAAATTAGGGTTGCCCGCAAAAAATAATCATTTTAAATAGATCTTTAGAAAATTAATTTTAAAAAACTATCGCAACGTCTTTCTTTTCAAATGAATCAGAAATTTTCAAATTAAATAGGTTTCTTATCTTTTATTCGTTTTATCATACATTAAAATTAAATTAAAACATCGTAAGGAAGAGTAGAGTGAATGGGGCTCCGCTTGAGATGTAAGCACCCGCACCTAATGAATTTTGAGATGGCACTTATATTTATAATCTTGAGGATCTCTTTGAAGTGAGAAACCCTGAATTAACGTGTTTTTAAATAGGGCTGGGGTAATAAATACTTTTATAGCTATGTCACAAAATAAAATAAGCGTTTAGTAAAACATTTAAATAGTTTCACACGTATCGATTCAAAATATAAATCGTTAAGTCAGCTGCTTAAATATTTATCTAGTTATTTGCAGTTATAAAAATATGAGTTTACTTCTTAAGGGTTTGTGGAATATCAAATATTTTCGATAACCATATTCTAAGAAATAACACGCGAGGCCGGGTTAAATATTAATTTGAATGTAATAAGAATGTACTGCGATTCTACACAGCTACCTAATTGATGTAGGTAGTTGATAACAAATCGCAGCGAGTCAACGACTATTAGTAAAGTGTGGGTAGTTGGGTCGAACGTCGTATAAACAACGTCCGAGCCCCTAGGCACGATTCGTACGAATGCGCCACGAGACAAAGGAAAGCGGCTTTTTATAGTATTCGACAGCTAAGCATGTTCAGAATTGAAATAATGACAACTATGTTGACAACTATTCATCCACAAAAATATTAAATCAAAAGTTACGTCTAACACGGCCATACTGACAATCGTACGTCCTCGTACGCCTTTTCTCGTATTACAGTACAACGGTAGTTCATCTCGGGATTACACAATCATCCTGCCTCGGCCACACTGACCTTACAGAACAACAATCACATCCACATGACATAGGCACTACGTTCGCGTATCATGGGAACAACACCTACTCATTTGTGACATAGGCACGACGTTCGCTTAACACAAATGAAGGCTCAACTACCCCGAACCGCAGGGCGCAGTTCGGATAGCACACACAACTCCTTCGATGAACTACATTCCCGTTACAATAATCCACGTAACAAACTTTTACTTTACACTACGCACGAAAAAACACAAACGCCAGTATGCCGTTACAAAACTACGTAAACTCAAACACATTTAAATAAGTGTAGGCTTGAATTCTATCCCGCTTCTGATCTAAGAAATAACACGCGAGGCCGGGTTAAATATTAATTTGAATGTAATAAGAATGTACTGCGATTCTACACAGCTACCTAATTGATGTAGGTAGTTGATAACAAATCGCAGCGAGTCAACGACTATTAGTAAAGTGTGGGTAGTTGGGTCGAACGTCGTATAAACAACGTCCGAGCCCCTAGGCACGATTCGTACGAATGCGCCACGAGACAAAGGAAAGCGGCTTTTTATAGTATTCGACAGCTAAGCATGTTCAGAATTGAAATAATGACAACTATGTTGACAACTATTCATCCACAAAAATATTAAATCAAAAGTTACGTCTAACAATATTATAATTACAATGAAACAGGATACGTTGAATATGTAATGATAATATTGTAAACTGAAATAATATATTTAATTAAATCCAAACACTATAATACTTCATTTCAATATGCAGTATTAATTAAGAATGATAACATGTGACCCATATATTAACCACATTGCCGATGAAAAAATACGGTTTCAGCATTCAAATCATAAATTGAACATTGAAAAATTCCCAGAGAGTTCCAGTTATTTTTTCTAAGTTTTAACTTCAAAACTAATTTCTCATACTTTTCTCCATAATATAATTTTTAAATGTTGTTCAAATAATTTTTCTTGCATTTTATGACAAGTTGCAATTTGTCGTGGTATTTATTTCTGGGGTAACAAGGCAAAATTAAAAATGCTATTTTTATTATATTTATATGCTACTAGGTTTCCGCCCGCGGCTTCGCCCGCGCAGTCAAAGAAAAACCCGCATATTTCCCGATCCCGTAGGATTTCCGGGATTGCGTCATTTTTCCGGGATAAAAAGTAGTATCAAAATATCTCCATACCAAATTTCATGAAAATTGGTTCAGTAGTTTAGGCGTGATTGAGTAACAGACAGACAGACAACTTTCGCATTTATAATATTAGTATGGATTACGCATTATAAACTTCTTTTTCTCTATTAGTAAAGAGTGATTTCGTCAATGTGCATTACGTGTAAAAAAATCTGGACTCAAATTGTAATACCACTTGCCAGGCTTGCATTCTTGGAACATGGAATTATGTAACAATGTTGGTTTTATATGCACTTATTTCTGCTTAAAAAAAACATTCAAACATTGGGTGACTATTGGATATACTATCCGTAAAGGGTGAAAATAAAAGTTTTACGGATACACATAAGTACATTATACATTTTATCTATATGGATAAACTATTACAACTGTAAGCAATAAAAGTGATCACCTAAGGAAAGACTATTTCACTACACTAGGGTAATACTGGTATTCCATCAAAAGTTTTACTCGCACGAATTTCACATTGTCGCGTGATAAACCCACTTTGTGATATCCTATTTTATTATCTTTCCATACATTATCATTCATTTTAACTGACAGATAAGCTTAGCAGAACACATCCATAAACTATTAAACCGGTATAATACCTACCTACTAACTGGAACCCAGATAATAATTAGCCTATATACTAAACAAGACAATATTATATAAGTATATCCGCACCAAATTTTAGACACATCCCATTAGCTATTTTTTCGTGAAAGAGTAACAAACGTAAATCCGTAGATGCATCCATAGTCCATACCTAGATGCTTTTATAGTATTAGTAGGATAGAATTTTCTCTGAATTCATTTTTCTTTAACGTTTTTTCTTGTGACATATGCACGTGCTTTTGATAAAAAATCCTCATTCTCCGAATAAAAATGTTATTTTTCAATAATTTATGAAAATTAACCCAAGCCCAAATTACCAGTTCAGACGTTCAGTAATATAACAGAAAAGAATAAAAAAGTATGAATATAAAAAGGCGGAATTGAAGTATCTACATTTATTATATACTTACCTACATACTATGTTAATTAATAAACAAATTATTTTTACAACGTAAAGGAACTTTTCAGGAATTCCAACTACCAGTAAGAATACCTAGAAAGTACTTAGTTCAGTCTAAATAATAAAAGTATGTTGTTGTAGAGTTCATCGTAATATAACAGACACAGATAGACAGATCCCCTCACCAGTGTTTATTGATTATGTTCTTCATATAGATAACTTTTATATTAATAGTTATTACCAAATTAAACAAACACTTTACACTTAAATAAGAATAATTGCAATCTAAAGAAAGATCCCCTAAAATTGTCTCTACCAATGAACACTTCATATTAATATTTAGTATACTACATGCCTTTGATCAAATACGATAGATAGAAAATGCAAGCCCAATTATAATTAAAAAGCATACAAAACTTAATTCATTACTTATCAACGTAGAGCGTACATAACAATATCTTCATAAATGTTTCGGGCTAAGAAAAATCGTCTGTTTCATTAATTATAAAACATCTTTATTATCAAGAAATTAATAAACATTATTCAAGTTATGAACACAGAATAAAGTTGTTAAAACTTTATAGTATCCGTTAATAATAAAAGAGCTATGAACTTTCTTTAATGTTTTATTACTTTCCCAAAAACGCTGTAAATATATTTATATACTCATAATCCAAATGTTTGACAAATTATTCATGTTGTTATTTTCATTTTATTAATAGAATATTTTTATTTTATTTTATTACTAGATATATTGGAGATTGATGCTGTGGAATAGATTATTTTGAATACATATTATACGTACATAATATTCTTTTACACGTTAGGTAACATCTCATTTAAACGAAAAGCAAGTGTGTAGATTTAAATAGTAACGTGCTTAGAAACAGAGATTTTTTTAACTTCATTAATTATATTTCGAGCAACTTTCTTTGTTTAAATAATGGGTAAACTTACTTGTTTTAAAATCACTTTCCAAATCGTTCAAACCAATGTTCACTCACTAAACACAAAACTTAACACACGCTAATTTCGATATTTCCGTCAACACTTCTAAAATTCAGCCGCCGTCAAACAGTTTTAGTTTTCGTCACGTAACAACAAACAAGCGCGCGAAGATACGTCTCCGCTACCGCGCGAACCAGAGAGATCTAAAAAATCTGAGTCCTGGAAGCTTATTGCCATGCCGTTTCATGTTAAAGCTTCAACTAGGAGCATTACACGACTTACAACTCTGTTGTGAACGCTTGTAAGTCGACTACTAAAGTTGGCGCTTACGTCGTTTCACAACTGTAGGCCAGAGATAGGGGAAGAAGCACAGATGCTGCGCGCATGCGATTTTGGGTGCTACACTCACACAGCGTAGTGACGTAGCAGTGTGTGTACATGAATGAAATACATTACATTGTTTGAGTCGGCGTTGGACACTATTCTTGGATAAGTATTCCGCATCTTCCCTGGAGGCGACTAGTAATCGGTTGTTGAGGAAAACTGTTGGGCTCTTCGGTTTTAGTGATACTTAAGTTCAAAGAACAATGATTCTACATACGTTCATCGCATAAAATGACCTGACATGGCTATAATAAAATTTGAAAAGTTTGGTCAAACTATTTGGATTTCACTTCATTCAAGTGTTTGCTTATGTTATCTATTTTCTCCATTTTTTCTTACATCAACCTAATTAAAACATTGAAGTAAATAAATAAACATGAACTTACTTTCACGATTTAATTTCGTGGTATAATTTATACAGATGCAAGTTTTGTGAACGTACTTGAGAATTCTGAAAAGCGCGCAGTTGATATGAATTATTTGATTAATTAACGTGAAGATTTTTGTTAACAGAAATTATTAAGTTTATTTTATTTTCGGAATCCACATAACGACATATATTTTGACCTTGTAATAATAAATAATTCAACTCAACCTTAAATTTCAATATTAGTTACACTTTTAACTGTTTAGTTCTTTAGTTAGTTTAATACGTTTGTGTATGTTATTTTTATTACTTTTCGTATTAATGTATTATGTCTTTTTTTCTTATCTTATGCCGTGTGTATAATATTTCTATGAATGTTTAGTATAATTTCTGGTGGTTGGTGATTTTTTCTTTTGTTTTGTATTTTTATAGCAGATGGTAAAATAAAAGAACAATAGGAATTTGAACTATTAAAGAACGTCAAACGAACAACGCACATGTTTGTTGGAAGTTATCTCGACATGAATGACTGAAACCGAGACACGTCAGAACATTGACATCCAGGCTACAGCAAAAGGAATTTTATTCCTTCTCTATGTGTTAGTAATCTGTTATACTTACTAGGAAATTAACTATTCACTTCGTACGATTTCCTTTTGGGTAGTAATTTGCACTCGTACACGTTTCAATATACTCAAAAGAAGTATTTTGCGTGTATTTTTAACGGTAGCTTTATTTTCATTTAATTAGCTTCATCCAATATTTCATTAATATGACGGTCCTTTGTAAAAATAATATTTGATCGAAACCAAATCGAATGTATGTGAAGAAATATAATATACCTCATTTTATTGAACCGTGCTGGATACTAAACTTCATTAAATATATCAATTATGAACTGAACTTACTTCTGTATATTAATTATACCTAACCTATGTATTAAACTAGAAAATATATTAAATTTCCTTTAGAGGAATTTAAATACAAATCGAATTTTATCAGAGTTTTCCTTCTTTAATACCTTGGATTAGCCAAAGCTTTGCAGTCCACTATATAATTAACAAAATCTATCTGGCTGACTGAGAAAGCGGTTCGTAGTAAAGGATAAGCGAAATGGCTTGAGAAACTCGGGCCCGGGGGATCGTAAAAGTCAACGCGTGCATTTCAATTTAGTTATACCTGACACATTTTTATGAACACAAGATTTTGCTTATAAAGTTACTAAATAAAGTGTTTCTTTTTAATTTTGCAAAATTATAGTTATAAGTGTTTATATGTTCATGCCGTAATATCGTGTATGCAGGTATTTACAGAATAATATCCAATGATTAAACAATTTAAAATTAATGAAGACGTATGGATTGATTATGTCTTGAGTGATAGTATAGAGATGTATTAAACGTATTAAAACTAAAGTAGACTAAAAAAAATGATATAAATTCATGAATTCCTTAAAAATATATCATTCCCTTTCCTTAATGCAGTTTATTTATGTTTCAGAAGTTTACGTAAACGCATAATAACAAAGTCATAAACCCTTTCAAAGTGTAAGTTAAAAATAGCCGACATATGGGAACACAGAGCAACCGCAAAACATACGTCAAGATGTCTTCTCTTCGTCATATGTCATCTTCACGTCTGTAAAAATATCGTTACTTGATACCCTTAGTGAAAAATATGTTCGTTACGGTATCTTCACTTGTTTTGGTTAAAACTGAACATTATAGTAGAGCCAATTTAATAGGCAATACCTCTTCCAGAAAAAAACTTTAGACAGGGTTTATCTTTAAGCACGGGTTCTCTTTAATCTGAGTTTGTCGTATTTCACGTAGACAACTATTAAAGTGACAGATTCCTGGTTTAAAATTAGACTGTGTTTAAATTGTTTTGTGATATTTGGATTGAACAACTCTATTTTTACAGCACGAATAATATGACACCGCTATGCAAGGAATTTCAAGCACGGCGACGAAATTCGAATCTGACCAAGATTGTGGAAATTCTAAAAATAATATCTTTCCATCAATTCAGTTTCAGCCGGAATGCACTAGAATTTTTCCAACTTGTTTTTTGAAACTTTTTTTTATCTGTTCCTAATCCTAAATAGGCATTGACAAGGGAGAATAAACAAATGTCGACTGTACAGAAAATAGTACAGAAAATAGTTCTGTGTTTGGAAAAATAAAATACTGGTAATTCCTTTATTTGAAAGTAATCGTATATAGAGGTCATTCTAACAAAATAAAAGTCAACTTAGCATTATCAAGTAAATATGCAGGAAGCTACCAAACATAATATTCTGTCTAAATTATTTCTCGTAACTATGTTATAAGGTAACATAATTTTTAATGCATATTTTTTTAATAAAATAGTACAACCAACGCAAATTATAATTAAACTAATTGAATAACATAAGAAATAAAACATTCCAAGTTAAAAATTCTGTCATAATGCTGTCTGATAAACTTCCACGTAGAATATCTCGCTACAAAAGATTCCAGGGAATAAGGGTTACAAAACCAAAGAAGACGTTAGAGCTTTCAAGCCAAAGTATACTTTCGATATTGATATTCATTACGTGTTCGATAACATTTGTTTGTTGTTGAGGTATCGAGGTATCGTGATTGCGGCGAATGGCTCAACAAACACCGACACGCATACAATTTGCAAAAATGAATGGCAATCGAGTCCCCCCCTCCCCCCTCCACCCTTTCCTCCACGGTAGAACCAATGTTCGTTACGTACGGCTTAACATCGGATTTTAAAATGTCCGAAATTTCACAACAAATTGCCTTTTTATGCGAAGAATTCGATCAGCCACAAAAATAAATAAAATGCATGTAAATAGATGGATATAAAATAGCGTGTAGCTGACTTTTTATTTTTAAGTAACCCTAGTCTCAATTTTATAAAAATGCTGATAAAAATTTAAACTGAAATTTAAATGTTAAAACTCATTTTGATCCAGCGAAAATAAATTTTACATTCAAATCGCGGGTCACGGAAATCGTTTAGGAAAACTTTTATAAATGTGCTATAATCATTATAATGTATATGTAACTTTATTGCTTATAAGTTTAACTGCTCCTGCAGGGACTATTACTAAAACAAAGAGCAAATGTATGATGAATAATTTACGACTATGGCTGAAGGATAGATATATGTTAAGATTGATGGTAATAAAAATTGTCATGGTTTGTTTAGAATGATTAATAGTACATGATGTGCTTTCTTTTATGTACTATGGTCAATGAAACTTGTAGTATTTCAGACGCTGATTACGTACACCACATCTGAAACACTCTTTATAGTTTCCACCTGCGTAAAAAAAATATTTTTTGTGCATTTCACAGTATCCATTGAAAGATTTAATGGATAAATCTTTTGTCATCGAGATACGTCGAGGGAACTCCCTAAAATACGTACGCGATAACTACACACGAGTCGCGACCCACATCATGTAATGATATCATACAGTTGAAAAGTTTGTCTTTGTTTAATCGAAATAATCTCAGGAACTAACAGGTCGAATCGTAAATTATTTTCGTGTTGGATAGTCCATGTATCGAAGCTATAAACAACGTTAAGCGAAGTTGCGTGGGTCAACTAGGTTCCTAAATATGTAGAGATGCAAATTCATTACGACACTTGTGAAATCAACAGACGATGATGCACATTCATATGTTGATAATCCCGCGATTAATTTTATCAACAAATTCGTAATACAGGATTATAGTAATTATGCGAGTAAAACATAAATATTTCGGGAATTTTAACCAAACATTTTAACAGCCCTCTGTGTCAGCTGCATTGGGTCATTACATCAACTAATCGTTGTTAATAAAATTTTATAACGCCATTATACGCTGTGTTTATCACGTAACCTTTCTATAATTAAAAATATATAATGTTCGCAGATTTATAAAATAAATATAATATATAGGTTATTCAGTACGACGTGGCCTATATACGGGCTCATGCAGTTATGTATGTGGTTGGCGTGAGAGATGGGTTTTAAAAAACGAGTTTTAAATTATTATTGATTAAAATTTACAAAAATGACCTCTTCAATCGAGGGTAAAACATCAAAAATATGATGCATTTTTGATGTCAGCTCTATCGGATTTTATGCGAATTTATAAATACCAATTTACTACCTTTAAGGATGGAATTCTAACAATATCACCCTTATCAAAAATCTGTGACAAGTTTGCAAAATCTTATTGGCGTTAGTTACCTACACAAAACACATACAACATGTCATAATTTAACATAGGAAAACTTCTAACGTAGGGTAGACTGGGTACGGTTGAAACAATTTCACTTAAAACGACAATAACTTTGCTGTTTATAACCCGAGCGATGAAAAATATACGTTAAATAAAAGAGCATGTATCTGTCTACTAATAGGCGCTATGATTTTAGTTCCATGTGTATTATTTTTTAAAATAGATCAAATTAAAAAAATAAATCCGATTTGTTTCAACCGTCCCCATACCAGGGACGGTTGAAACAGTGATTGGGGTCAGTTGAAAAATATGCGAATAATACAAAATATAGCATTAAATATGTTTTATTGATTGTTTATTTTAAATCTAACAATAATTAAGTAACTCTTTTACAATAAGGTCTGCTCTTTAAATATGGTTACATAGAAACAAGACATAAGTAACTACTCCTCATCTTCTTATGATATCTCTTCTTGTATTTTATTTATTTTTTGCTTCTTCGGTGTTACTTTTACATTTTCCTCCATCAAATTTCTTTCTTTTTCCTCTATCCGATCGCTTCTTCACTTGCTTAGCTCTAGTTCGTTTCAATATTAATTCTTGCTTTTTTCTTATCTCTTCCTTATCTTGTGTGTCAGTGTAAATAGTAGATTTCCTAAGTTTTCGCCCTCTATTATTGTACCTTCTATTGTTATATCCTCTATTATATCCCATTTTTTTATTTTCTTGCTCGCCAGAGTCATCTCGCATTCGAATTTACCTTAGAAGCGAATAATTGTGCTTCTCTGCCACTTTTCGCAATGATCTCCGGTTTTCACTTCCTCATATGCGTCTTTGTACTTTGATAAGTCTATTTATCTTCCCGAAATCTCTCTTACACGTACTATCGGCATTTAAAAATACAAAAAATAATTAAAACAATGTTTTAACCGTACCCAAAAAAAATGTTTCAACCGTCCCCAACTCCTACTTTAGGTAAAATACAGTTATAGTAATTGTAACAACAATGATACACAAAAACTAGTCACAATGTCATATTCCACAAGATTCACTTCAAACAAAAACGCACACTTAATACTGTCACTAAAATAGAAACGCCAATAATTGGAAAAATCTCAAAGCAAAAATACTTACTTTTGGTCATAAAAACACAATAGGGTCTTATAAAATCAGCTGAAGCGCGCGGAGATCGACGCAACATTGTGGTTCGTGTTTAGAACAGTTGTGCGCTTCATTTTCCCCTTGGACCCCTAACCCCCCCACCAACGGTTTGCGAGATATTCGTGTTGTTTCAACCGTCCTTTGTTTCAATCGTACCCAGTCTACCCTACCTACACACAATATTGTTTATCGGAAAACAACAAAAAGATAGGTACGAAAAAACGTGATCACGATGTGAGGTATGTCTTGACGAATTGGGTCAGTCACGATCCCTTTCCTTACTTACCTACGTCTATTAGTAGTCACTCCCACCATTATTCTATTTGTAGTTGAAAACACGTATGCTAATTCTTATTATTTCTTTGATATTGATATTGGTATTGCGTAAAATAGAAGGTACATTGAATTGCTTAAACGGCTTATTGAGTTAAGGCTTACAAAGTTGGTTGGTTGGTACAAAGCTACATTTTTTTCTTTTGTCCTTTTTAAGCGCTTTGAAACATGCGTAATTAAGAATGAAACGCAATATTTTGACTTATCTAAAACTAGAAAACATTTTTCAAACGCAATCGATCGAAACAGTAAGCAAACGTTATACCCTTCAATCAACACTGTTGTTTATAAAGTGATAAATAACATTGCGCTGTGTTTGCTCTACTAATTATCCGATCATTTATCTTCAGGAAAACCATACTGTCTTAGCTTTTAAAGCACGTGCAATAGGAGATTTGTATGAAATAATGAATGGTTGTACTTTTAACGTTTTTTACAGTTATTGTTTACCTAGTAATGGCGGAAGTAATATTTTGAAAAAATAAACGCAGTAGGCATGTTGTACAATTGGTAGCACAAATCAAAATAAAATAGGCATGACTCACATTTAATCTTAATTTGAGATCATTTTAAATGTTTGAGGTATTTTCTACTTTTGAATTTACCAATTGTGTAGAATAATGATAAAAAGTAGAGCTCAAAAACATAATCCCCACCGATTACATATGCGAGGCAGGTCGCTTCAAGTTCGCAAGTCAATTTTATTACGAAGTTTGTCCACAGTCAGCGCGACAACTTCATAAAAATTCTATAAAACTGCAAACAATTTAACCAAGTTCAGAAAGTGGTTTCGAACGTCACTATCACGCCATCTTTCCTAGGGAGGGCTATTGTTAGGCCGTCAGATGTTAGAATTCATTCTCAGGTGGATTCTACGGCTTCGATTATCCGTTCACAAAAGTCTCGCGCTCGATTCCCACCAAACTTGTTTAATTAAAGTTTTCACACTCTTTTTTCCTAAGGCGGGGAAATAATCCCTTGTTCAAGAACAGCGGCGTCTGTGGAATATAGTGCTTCTGTTATTGACAATACGGAATTGCGACCGTGAACTGTTGGCTAACCTTGCCGCATATTGCGATGCATATCGTTATTGCTAGGGGACTTTGGGATTTACACAAACATAAATGGAAAGAAATTTTTAAAGACCGTTTTTGTAAAGAAATATAGTTCATGGGTTTTATTTGTGGGAAGTTGTTTTTGTTTAAAAAAAGCAAAGTTATGTCAAAAGATATGTTAGACATATAAAATATTAATAAATGTTATAAAATTTCGTTCACATCTTATATATTACTGATAAAAGTAAAATAAGGCGACTCAACGACATTCCGCGGCTCACGTCTCAAGTTTTTGTACTCAGTATTTGCTTTTGGGATTCAAGTCGGTGTTCCAGTATGGAGGAAAGTATTCTTGCATTCGCATACGAACAGTCGGCAATAAGTTCCCACTATCAGATTCTAAACTTCACCATTGGGAGTGGACTGGACGTGAGTTATGGCCGATGTAAATATAGTTAGCCATTAGCGTTCGAAAACCGCTCCAGCTGAATTATATTTGCCATTGTTACCTGTGAAATACTGTTGTACTGAACGACTATTTGTAGGACTATAAGGCGGTAATGGAATCATTATACAACTGTACCTATACAGTATACATGCGTAACTTATGCATATTTAAACTTAGGTACATACATGCTCCGCTCGAATTCAATATAATGATGGTAGGTATGTCCTACTTAACTCATTTAATTAAGTATTGAATTTAATTCAATTATGAATCAAAAGTTTGCTTTATCAATCTATTACAATTGTGATTACGATAATAAGTAATTGTTCGTATTTCATTTGTCTTTTGTAAAAATCGATTCCCAAACAAAATAAAACGAAGGCTGAAGTTTCAGCAAGACAATGGGAGCCGGGAAGATTCCACGGACGATGCCGTCTGCCACAACGACATTCTTCAGATAATATTGGACACAAGTATTTTCGTTTTGTTGCTTTTACGTCTTTCGTTATTAAACTGCTATATTTTCTTCCAGTTTTCGCAATTAAAAGAAAATGTCGATGTAAATTTTCGTTGTCCAAGAGGTCTTTTTGTTTCTGACCGCTTTTATTCAATAATTTTAAGTGTTTATGACGTAAATTAATATTTTTATAGTGACCCGTGACCCATAATAAAAGTCGTTGAATAATATGAGATAAATGAGAATATTTTACATTTTATATTCATAATATAATGGACAGACAAGTACCTTAAGTACTTAGTATTTTCTAGGGTTTGATTTTACGCGAGTATTATACATTTAGAAATTAAAGACTTTTTAACGGATTTTAAACGCGATTTAATCATTATATTATTTTCCCGACGTTTCGAACACTTTACAGCGAGCGTGGTCTCCCCGTGACCACGCTCGCTGTAAAGTGTTCGAAACGTCGGGAAAATAATATAATGATTAAATCGCGTTTAAAATCCGTTAAAAAGTCTTTAATTTCTAAACCTTAAGTACTTGTCTGTACGGTTGTTTGGATTAAAAAGATTAAAGTGAGTATAAAAAATAAACATAGGTATAATAAACAAGATCGGAATAAGCTAAATTTTGCAATATTGAATATAAATATCTGTGACATGAACATGAACCGACCGTACCTTCGTACCTGAATAAACCAGCCAATCTTCAAACAGCCGATTAATCACCATTTATCAAACAGCCCGTCTTAATTCTTAACACATGCCAACATGAACATAAAACGTCTCCATCAATTTAACCTTTTCGCGCTTTAATTATCTCAGGAGCATGAACTGAGTCACCGGGATTAACGGCTTAATTCGTGTGATTATCACCCAGCTTCTCGGTTTTCAGGCTTGTGAAATTTTAACGTTTCGTGGCGCGAGGAAAGATCGTGCATTGCTGACGTGAAATACCCCACACTGTTAATTATTGCCTGATAAAATCCGATTGATGCGACCTTTAATGAAATCAAATATAAGTGCATTCGTGTATGTTGCATTGGCTGTTCCTTTAATCCTTATCCCCACTAATATGAAAAACGTGACGGTGTGCTTGTTTGTTTTTTTTTCAAATCATGTGGTTATTGAGGACGATTTTTGAGTTTAGAGATAATTAAGCTAGAAAGTTTTATAAGCTATTTCTTATCGCGAACAATCTTCGAAGATCTATGGGGGTTTCTTTTGACAACGAAAGCGAAGCCGCGGTTAACAGCTAGTCGTAAATTGTTAAATAAGTTAATAGATTACTTTATAATAAGAATTCATCAGTGATTTTACCTCTCGCAAAACCCTAATGAAACCCAAACATTTGTTCACTCAACTAGGCTTCGCCAAAACCATTTTTGAATTAAATTATACAATTCGAAATCACCGTTTTGTTATATCTAAACCAGATTACCTACTCTAGGAGGTATTTCTTTACTGAATCTTTTATGTTATTTAAAATATATTATGTAAACAAACGTTTAGGATAATCATTTTATTTTGAATAAAATATCTAAAAATGGGCATAAAACAATACTATAACTTTTATAGTATTGTTTCATCTCTCACTCATTATTACTTATAGTATACAAGTGATAACTGCGTTAAAAACAACCGACTTCAAACTTGCATTTGCAACATTTACAAATACAGACAAAAATGCTCATAAAATAAAAAACTACTTGGCCTATCCGATTAAAATTTTTATGAGACCAATTCGACACCATCCCGCATCGAACAAAAAAATAATCACGTAAATCGGTTCAGAAACCTCGGAGTAATCGGTGTACATACATAAAAAAAATATACTACAATTACTCCTATAACGCAATTACACCAGAGTTTCCTTCAAAGACAAAATTACATGTACCTAATAGGTGTATAATATACCAAATGTTTTCACTGAAAATAACAATTCGGTTTATATTCGAAACAGGGAAACCCACGAGAGTATAATAATACGGCAATTATGCTAGTTTAAAATTACTTTCGGTCCCAAATTTCGATATGGTATTGTCAAGTGGAGAAAGTCCCTTCAGTTAGCTGTCGTTGGGCAAACTCAGATTGTCCCCTTATAATCAACGAACTTTAATAGCATTAGTTTTACTTCGCGGAGTCTAGTTATCATACAAATAGCGCTGTCAATCACGCCACCATCTTAATATTCAAAGCTTCATATCGAAAAAGTAAGTATATATGCTATAGGATGTTTGTTTAATGTTTATGTTCTAATAAAGAATTTTATTTTGTTGGAAAAATGATGAAAAGAAAAAATAAAATCGCTGTGAATATCTCTCTCTGTTCTTTCCAGCGCATCATATGTAAATAAGTATCTCTTATTATTGTGTGGCATTATATTTAATTGAGATGATCTGATTCCTTAAAATAAGTATAATAACTAATCAGCATAATCATTTTAATGCCTAAAGCTTAAAATAACGTTAAAGTTAACCGCAAGTTAAAAGTTAAACCTGGATCGAACGTGTCGTCCACTTAATGAAAAAATCGTTAAACACGGAGCGAACGTGTCCTACACTTAATGAAAAAATCCTGTATTTCCTCAAAAAAGTAATCTGTTTAATTAAACACAAAATCACTGCCATAAAGTTCATAACGTGCAGTAAAATATAAGCCATATAACCAAACGAAGTGGTCTCATCCGAGTTATCCTAGCGCGATGCAGTGAACACACTGTATAAGTTAGCTTAATGGCGCATTTACAATGATTTATAAAAACACACCAGAGCAGATACAGCCTTACGTACGAATAATTCAGATACTGTTTATACCGGGTAAAACTGGTATAACGCGATACATAATTAGTGTGAAAATCACCGCGTCAATTTCATTTTAACATTAAATTGGTCAAAAGTTCGACGACATCACGAGACCTAATTGAATTTTCCTTCCACGTTTATTTACATTTATGGAGAAAGGAAAGTGAGTCCATCTGCTGAAAAGGAAACCTCGACCGAACTAAACCACTAACCTCAATGGTTATTGTTGTCTGTTAGACTTAACAAACACGTTACATTTGAATTGTTCTTTATTTTATGCTTTACAACGAAGATTATTTTCCATGTCATTTTAAAATTTGGTATTATTAAAATAAGTATAGTTACGCAGGTAGGTATATTATAAACATTTTGGCATTCCTACTAGTAATAGGTACTTATTACAGACTTAAGAATGTAAAATAAAAAAAAAATTGTACTCGAAAAAAGCTCTATTTTTGTCCACCGTTTGTACACATTACTTTATGTGTCTCTATTTCTTTTGTGTGTGCAATAAATAATTAAATAAATAAATAGTTTTGACTTATTATTGTAAGTTACAAAAAGATTATGTAAAAACTAATATAATTATTAATTTACTACTTAGGTACAGACCATTAGGTATCTGTGTCAAAGCAGATGCTACGTCAATATCAAGAAGCTTATTTGGTCAATACTAACAAATAGACTACAAGCCCGCATAGGAAAAAAATATGGGTCAAATCAACCACCATATGACCCCCTGGAGTGGGGAAAGAGAGGGGATTGCAACTCTCGATTTTTTCCCCTTGTCCCCATGATTATTGTACGGCGTTGCGGAATAATGGATTAAAAGCAGTATAGGCATAGTATGACACAGATGCCGTACATGGTCAAATGACCAAATTTACACTCGGTAACTCTCGGAATTTAAATAAAAATTCCGACTTTGTGGACCACCATTTTTGTACGGCACTGAGCGGTTTCTTATTATTTTTAATGGATCTATCGATGGTTAAGAATGCCGTACAAAAATATATGACTGAAATTTACCGAGTCTACCTGTATTTTTTAATTCTCATCTGCACTCAGTTGGACAGCTTACAAGTGACGGCATAGTGATGAATCTTATTATTTTATGCTCTTCTATCGTTCTAGATATGTCCCCTGGTGGTTCATTTGACCCATATATTTTTCCTATGCGGGCTTGTAGTCTAAAATATTATGATATCATACTATCGTGAATGGTTTTGTATAATTTTATCTGTCAGTAATTATCATAGCAATTTTCATAGTAGCGGCTCAAAAAGCCTGCTGTAAAATTCAAAATTACAATTCTCGGCTAGAAACACGGACACAAAGCGATCGAAATTAAACCTTAATTGACTTTCACGAGAATGAATTTTAATATCGAGAAGGTATAATTGCATTATTTAAAATAATTATTGGTTCGTATAAAATCACTGTTATTTGGTAAACACTAAACATTTATGTTTACGAAATTATTTTTGTTCTTTTTGTTAATGTGTTGACATTAATTATGCATCCGCTTGCTTTAGTAGACGAACTTTCTCTTTGAGCCTTTAGATTTGCTTTACCGGTGTTT
This sequence comes from Colias croceus, assembly GCF_905220415.1. Lineage (NCBI taxonomy): Eukaryota > Metazoa > Arthropoda > Insecta > Lepidoptera > Pieridae > Colias > Colias croceus. Next base: position 4,978,124 of record NC_059552.1, on the reverse strand, counting down.
CCTGCAAAGGATTTCTGCTCCTAATTGACAGTATGGAACTTGCATTACAGCATTATCTCATTAAGGTATTTGATAGAAATTAGCATTAACAATTTTAGTTATAAGATTAAATAGTTTCACTTGCAATACAATAACATATTTTTCAAAAAATAAAAGTCGAGTGCTACATAAAAAATTTAATCTATAGGTAGATTATTGTTTATACATTGCTATGAAATCATAGGTATATACGTAAAACTTTACTGAAGAGTCGAAAATAGAGATTTTCTCATTAGTTACATAAAATAAGTACTTATGAGCGAACAATGTTCATGCCAAAATTTCAACTTATCCTTACAGACTAATTTGAAGTAGTATACAAGTATGTATCTATATCGACTGGGCTACGAAACATTTCGCTGTTGCAAGGGAAATACCAAATTCCTATATTACTACTGTTATTGCATAGCTGAAAGTAAACAGGCTTCATACAATAGACATAAAAATTCTTCTACTTGGAGTATAGTCGCAGATGCTACAGCAAATAGCTGGCAGCCTTAGAGCGGAAAACAGCATAATTGCTCCGCTATGTTCCCGACAGCATCGATATAATCGTATTGAGAATCGCGACTTACTGAGTACGAAACTTGCAGGCACTATATAGAACAATTTGTATTGGAATTTAGTTCCAACATTTGTGTAAGTTTTGTTGTATAACTTATATAACACAAACAACAAGCAACAATTTAACAACTCACATTAACTCTATAAATAGAACAGAATTATTGTTACATAAACATTGAATAAGTATCGATGCAATAATCGTGATAAAAAAACACGAGTGGCACTCGGGGACTGCAGCGGTAAAGCTATTGCATGCTATGCCTTCAAGCCACACCTCCGCCCGTCGGAGTGGGGAGCGTGAGGTTTTTTCGTTACGGAATTTCTCGATTCGGTCCCCGCGCTCGAGGCTCGCGATAGAAGCTATGCAATAGCTTAAAATATTTTACTTGTAAAAATATCAGAAATAGTTTTAATGACGAATAAGTACGTAAGTACTATAGAGGTATAGTATTTACCTTTTAATCCAAGACGTGATAAGAGGGAATCAGAGAAACCTAAAATCACTATTTAATTAAACCGATTAGCATATAAAATTTAAGAATACATTCTATATAATTAACACAATGATACCTCTTTAATACATATCACGGACACGTCTCATCGAAGATCTTAGCACCCAATAATAACCATTACATGTCAGAATGCAAAGGTCAGCTAACTATGACCGGAGGACGATGGTCGCTAAATTAGAACAATTCATCATGTCCTAAATCATGCCCATATGGGGCTACAGCTTGATGTAGCGTTAATTAATATTCATTTCATACCAGTGATTTACGTGCAATGCAAAGATTGCTAAGCCTGGTAAGTGTGTAGCCGGGATTATCTAGGGAAACCATGGCTTATTGCGGTTATAGTACGGCAAAATCCTAAAAGAGAATTCCCCTGAGAGTTATCATTGAGTGCAGGATTACTCTTATGATAAATATCCTTGTGTGTATACCATAAAATAATTTAATACTAGCTTTGTGACGCCGGCTTCGTCCACATACATGTATAGACTCTATACTATAGAGTTACTTCCGTATTTTATAGTTTAAAAAAACATATAATATTATGTACATTCAAATTCCTTTTCCTTCCTATGAAATAAACTGATGGCAAAAATCATAAATGATCTTCCTCTTCGAAATTTCTTGTTTCATTTATGTAACTGATTGGTTTTATTTCGACAATCGGCTATTATCGTTTTTGGGTGTAGCAATATTTTCATCAGTCATAAAATCATTGCTGTGTACTGTGTACCAACTCTTCCTTTCTTTAGTAATCCTTTGATTTATTTTCAAGCCAAATAATACAAAACTAAAACCTGTTTTTGCCTATTGTTAACGGAGTTACTAAAAACAAATAGTATGTAATGTGAAAAGGAGCCAAAGGATTTTATAAAATATACAGAGCGTAAGCCCAAAGTACATCGATCAGTAAATGAATTCAATTACAATATAATTTGGATTATGTTAATATCTGTTTTTAATATTATAACTACGACTACTTAAAAAATACAATTTTAAAAAGCTTTTACCGATAAAAATATATTATAAGTTCGCTGAACTTATAAATTTTTCGTAACTTTCAACTTGACATTATACATATACAAATATAGCCATTCTCTGTTTAATTTGTTTTAATGATTCTAGCTAAAATTAGTTAAGAAAAACCTCATTTTGTTTAGTAAAGAGCGTTATAAATAACGCAATAATGGCGGACCATCCATCTGTTGTTAAGTGACGCGCTCGTTTTGATGCTTTTATACTTTAGCTTCGTGTTACAAAATATTTGCTCGTTGCATCTTGAAGCTTTAAGCTGCACTAGAGCGCTTCAGCGTTCGAAGTAGCTTGAAACTTTGACATCTGAAGGAAACGTAATGTGACGTAACTAAAGGGCAGACGGCTACTGTCTTTTAAGCTTTGCGATTAAAAATATGCTTAACAGCCCGTTCACACATGTCTCCGTTTTACTGTTCCGTTTTATCGTGAACGTTTTTTTTTCGTCGATGGCGTATGTAATTGTATGAGCGACTTCACACATGGCACAGTATACTGTATACAGTAAAAAATATCGTTCCGTAAAAAAATTACATTCCGTTTTGTCATCGAATACTGGACGACGGAACAGTAAAAATATACGGATACGTAGAATTTTAACGGATAGGTCCTGTGTGCGTGAAGAGCGGTGTGTGCGGGGTGTAGAAGGGGGAGTGATGCGACAGGTTTTGACTTTTGACTCACATTTTTTATTGTACATTCAAAGAGAACGCGTGCGTGCATTGTGTGTATTAATTATTATAATCATTGATTTATAGAATAACGGCGGTATACTGCGAGAGATTTCTGTTCACACATCCGATCCAGTAATGACGGATCCGTTGAACGTTATACGGTGCCTATGTGTGAACAGAGCATAAATTTATGACGTATCCGTTAAAAACGTTCAAGTAAAACGGACTCCCATGTGTGAACAGGCTGTAAGATGTGTATTATATTTATTAAAAATATTCGATAAAAAGCGCTTACTTATCGCACTTATCATCTTATCACTATACGCTTCTTAATGCGCATAGGATGTATTTATTGTTATTATATTTATTTATTTTTAATTTAATCGAAATGAATACTGAGAGACGTCTAATATTTTTAATAAGCGTCGATAAAACCTTCATATCATCTCACTACCGATTCCATAATCCATAATCTGAAATTACATTATTATATGTTAATCAATGGAGCAGTTCCAGAAGAAATTGTGTAATTGAGTATTTGTGTTTGAATAAAATTTTCTATATATTTTACAATTTCATAAGTCTCTACCTCATAAAGCAAAGCTTGGTTATAAGAGGCTTATCTAGCATACCTAATGCGCACAGTACCTATGATAAATCTCAGTAACTTGCTTTGCGAATTGAATTTCTTCAATGATTTCCACACAATAACTATATATATAGCAAAATATACTGGATGCATTTGTATTACAAAAACTTAAATGAAATTTATTAAAAATTATACAAACGCAGGTAACGATAAATCGTATTCAGTTCTATTTGTAAATTAATATACAATTCTAATCTCAAGAACTTGTAAAGTTTAGCAAATTCCATTTAATTTGACAGCTTTTCTTGTAATTTTCTTCCGTTTAACATGTTTAAAAGTCGTTAAAATTAGGAGAATTTTCCAATACCACGTTATCAGGGCGGAAGTGTTTTGTTAGCAAACATTTTAACTTTGTTCAATGTGTCAATTTGTGTGGTGCAACCCACGTAGATGAGATTCAGAATCGAATTACATATCGGCCCTTAATCGGATACAGGAGTTCACAACACAACATATTATTTACAATCCATTTGATGCATTTGAGTTATGGGATTATTCAGAATATTTTTCCAAATACTAAAGCACAAATATAGAGAAAAACAAGCGTTACAATAACATTTGTAAATAAAACATAAATACCTGCTCACAATTAGAAATTACACACAGTCCACCGCTCTCAACACAGACGTTTTGTCCATGCGCTTTATTAATTTTATGATTATTCGAGCAGTTAATAAAATAATTGAGCAATTATGTTAATTAGGAGCTAGCTGAACCGTCGCCAAAACGTTGTCAACGAAGCTTTATGCAAATGGTGCGGCGTGCTGGGTACACGTAGCCCTACACCTGCTTACCTCGACCTTCCTTGTGCCTTTCCACTCAACTCAAATATCTAGTAATTAAACTTTTACTGAAGGGCTTTAGAATCGTTAATTTGTTTAACAATTAGTTTTATAAGTTAGTTATTTATACATACATACACATAAATGTAATAATACTGGTTTATTAATTGTTGATAAGCCTTATCTCATAGGCTTAAGACCATAACTTTATAATTTTGTAATATATAAAAATGAATCGCAAAATGTGTTGGTAAGCGCATAACTCGAGAACGGCTGAACCGATTTCGATAATTCTTTTTTTATTATATTCCTTGAAGTACGAGGATGGTTGATTTTTATGTAAAGAAAACGTAAATATGTACCACGGGCGAAGCCGGGGCGGACAGCTAGTAGATTATAAAATATTCAAAGAACATGTTCAGTTCATCAATAGGTAATTAATTATAAATAAAAATAATACCGAAATATTATATTTACATTTTTTAGTATTCTGCTATAATCGAATCAAATAGAAGAGATTTTAGCTAGAGAGAATCCTATTTTATGAGAGCAACACGTCTGCAACTCAAAGTTGCTATATTTATGGACGATGTATGCTCGTACTATACATCTACTTTGCTATAAAATAAATAAACGAAGAGGGTTTATTTCAGAATGCATAGAACCACAAAATAACTCAAAACTATAGCACACTATAAAACATATACAAAACATGGAGTAGTTCATTTCTTATAATTATTTACTCGTTATTTATAAGGATTAATGTAAGTAAAAAATTCCTTTTACAATTTTTTATTATATTAACTGCAGTCTAATTGGTTTGGTAGTAAATACAATTTGTAATTCATATCTTATGTATAACTTTATTTGTGTTAAATTATACAGATTTTTCTCCGTCTGTATATGTTTTTGAAATAAAATTGGATACGTCACCTTCTTAAGGTGTGAACACATTTGTAAGCACAAATTTTTACTGAAATAACTGTATTTAAAAACATCGCATTAAATCTGTCAAATGTTCCAAGTTTAAGGCGTGTAGATCCAGTTATTCAATTGATTTAGTTTATTGAGTAAACGTTTAATTCATTAGTAGCTGCCAACATCAATTTCTAAGCGATATTATAATTAAGTTGGAGAAAGACCATAAGTCAGTCTGTGATCTTTTAAAATTTGTCACTTTAATAAAACTAGTTGCATAAAATCCTTATCCTTAACATACTTCCTTTACAGCTATCTTCGATATCCTTAACTATTATCCTCCTAAATCTACAGAAATAAACGGCAAAAGCAAAATGAATTTCGTTCCTCATGAGCATTGATGCGTAGACAGCCCAATACAAAGTAGCTCCTTCCAGTGCGAATGCCTGACAAATGTGACGTCACCCTTAGTATCCGCTCCCCTATTTCTACACAGTTCAAAGTAAAACTCCAAGTCTGATATATGAAAAGACATTTTCCGCAATTCGATCGACATGCAGCTCCAATGCACCTGCGATTCGTCACGGCACACTGCATAGAAAATGAAACTGTCGAAACAATACACGCAGTGCCATTTGTCTTTTGCTAACTTAATAATTATAGCTACATCAACCTGTATCGGGATTGTACTGCGCACGTTTTTGAAAAACTACAGATTTTATTCGTTAATATATTATGTAGTTTAGATTTTATTCGTTAGTATATGTATTCGATAGGTTTACGTATGTATTTTGCGGTTTTCCCAATATTACAATTCGATGTTGTTGAACATTGCAATAATAGATGATAATAAATGAATTAGTTGATAATTAACTTTATCTTTAATACTGGTCAATTCAGCTGTTATTTTCATTAATTGACATTTTTGCCTCGCTCATCTAAAATCATTTGTGTGTGTGATTAAAGGTATAGAATGAGATTGGCAGTTTGATTCAAATGCATATGATAGGTACATGAATGAATTCGAACAAGCAGACATTTGTAATTATGTAAATAAGAGTTAAAATAAAATAAATTTATCAAACTGTTTATTACTTTCTAACTCTTTCGTTGTATCTTTCTGAACTCCTAATTTTGTATTTATTCAACGACTTGTTCTTTCTATTCCACATTTGTGTAACAAAACAATCGCAAATTCGGTCGTTACATATAAAAAATGCGTGTTTCCTTTCAAGCATTTCAATAAATAGTATGGGCCGAGTCGTAAAGTAAATAGCGTGTGAAATTTAGTGCTTCCTGTTTTCTGCGGCCCACCACACATTGCCTAGCTCAAACTCATACGTATATTCGATTTGTTTCCAAGTAAAGTTCGGTAAAGTTCCACGTGAATAAAGTTATGGCCAAAATTGAATTTGTAGGTATTCTCCCGTATGTCGCTGCAATCAGAAATCCGTGGTCTATTGTCTGTCTCCCCTAGAGGTAAAAGTTTCACGCAGCATTCGCGAGGTTGGTTTTTGATAACAATATCAGAATATCATCGTGATCCTAGCTAGTAGGTACCTACTAGGTACTAAAAATACTGAGATCACTGGAAAGGCTGTTCTCTTATGTTTTTAATTACATCTTCAGAATTGTATCAGTTTGGAGAAAATAATGGAATTGGGAATTATTTTATTCGTGGATATAATGAAAAAAATATTTCATTTACTGCCTTCATACTGCTTTTGGAAATATAGTGCGAATAATTCTTTGCAAATAACCTCATGACCTTGTCAACATAATTATAACGTCTGGCCTGTTTTATTTTAATTTTCCAACAGATATGTCGGAGCTGCGTTATCAGAGCCATTTGCATAATGCTCGTACCAACATGCCAGCTAGCGAGCCTGATATTGCCTCAGATTATCGTGGGATAAGTCTTTGCCTCGCTCAATGTGACCTAAAGTACAATCCTGTCATGATACTTACATAAGCACAAGGGCTGACTTAACCATAATAAGAATTCGTTTTTAGTAAGCGAGATACGCTTTATAGTCATAGTTATAATCGCAATATGTAAACGTATTTCAGTATTGGTTTTAAATTTATGACATTACTAGCTTTGTACCCGCGGCTTCGCCCGCGTTTTCACGGAAAAACCCGCGTAGTTACCGTTCCCGTGGGATTTCCGGGATAAAACCTATCCTATGTGTTAATCCAAGTTACCCTCTATATGTGTGCTAAATTTCATTGTTATCGGTTCAGTAGTGTTTGCGTGAAAGAGTAACAAACATACACATACACATCCATCCTCATAAACTTTCGCATTTGTAATAGTAGGAAGTAGGATAGGATAGGATAGTAGGATTGAATAATATGAATGTTTGAATTATGAATGCAAAACAAAACAAATAACGCAGCTCAAAATGAAAAAAAAAAATTCGTTTGTTTGTTTTCTTTCAATTCTATATCTATTGTTAATGTAGGTAGATTGCTTATTCTCACTTGTGAATGATTTATGTAAGTATAACATTTGGAATAATATATTGAAGCTCTTTAGTTAGTTAGTAAATAATTATTGATAATTTATTAATCTAGACTCTAGTAGTTGTTAACATAATTAAACATTATTTACAATCAATTTAAATAATGTTTACTCAATCGCTAGAAACATATGAACGTGGATATAAAAGCAATCGCAATGTGTGTCGAAATAGACTGCATTATTTAGTCAATGTTTGACTCTAATTAAAGCAATAAATTTACAACACTAAATACAGGACACAAACGGAATTACTGAATAAGTTTCGTCTGTTTAGTCATTAGACTTTCTATATTATATTATATGGTAATATGATGAATTAGGTATTATTAGTAATATGCAGTGAAATATTGAACCTCAAAGTGAACCTTATGTTTTGGAGTCGGTTAAAATGTTGCTATTTTATTTGAATACTAGCTAACCGCCGGCGGCTTCGCCCGTTTTGTCCAAACCTAATAAATTACATACTTAAACCATCCTCTTGAATATATTTAAAAAAAACCGCATTAAAATCCGTTGCGTAGTTTAAAAGATTTAAGCATACAAAGGGACATAGGGATAGAAAAAGCGACTTTGTTTTATACTATGTAGTGATATACAATACAATATATTCTAACAATTTTCCAATTTATATGGTTTGAATAGTAAAGCATACTAATTTTTTTTACAGTATAGCAATATTTTTTTATAAAACACATAACATTGCATTGAAACAATTCTACAGCATATCCATCGGGAAATAGAATTCAAAATTACGTCTCAACTGAATGTAAGCAAAAGGCATTTCCGTAAAGCCCATGAAGGCTTATATAACTCATCTTTTAAAGAAAATGTGAGGATCTGCACCCGTATGTTTGTTCAGACGATTAAATCCGCACCATTATCCCACACTTACACGTTGCGAAAATGCATTTTTATTCATACTTTGGTGACAATCATAAGTTCACATTATTTACAGCTACTGCAGTGTAACGTAAGTTATTGCATATAGCTTATTTAAGGCTAGATTTATTTTAAAATTTTAAAGGCAACCTTATATTTCTTAAACATATATTTATATTCGAAAAAAATATACTTAGATTATAAAATTGTAAAACGTTTACATAAGAATACGAACTCAAATCCACAGTTAATGCATGAAAAAACGTTCTAATGTTTTGTAAAAAGAGTGCTCATGAATAGAGTAATACGATGATGCATTTTCCATAGCAAAGCTCGCGTTACTTTACCGAGAATCCAATATAATATGAAAAATGATCACACTCAAGTCCTAACTATGAATAAGTGAACGCTATTAGAATATTGAAGGAGACCCAGTCTAGGTTTAATTCGAGAAAACGTAACACTACACTAGGAGGATTTCGCTTCATAGAATATTTTAAGCAACGGCGGGTACCTTTTTCATGCTATGTTTTATAGCTTCTTACCGCAATAAAGTATTTACTTTATTTTGTACACAAAATAAAAAAGTTAAAATATTAAAGAGAAAAAATGTAGAGCATTTAATATAACGAAAATATTTTGAGATTATTATGCAGATTTTAGAACGTTATAAATTAATAATCAAAACAAAAACAATATAGACAAGCTTTAATAATAATATGAGATTAAAGTATTACAGTCAGGTGTACCAACGGCATTTTCTTTTAATATAATAAAGTATACGCCAATAAACTGTCTAAGAGCACCAGACGGATAAGTAAAATAATATTCGGGGAATATGAAATTCTTAATAACGTAACCTTTGTTTTGGGCATATAAAATCCTGCTGTGACAAGCTGCTACGACTCAAAGAAACAGTGTGATTTCAAAGAAGTTTAAGATTAAAAAAACACTTTCATCACATTGCTTATGTCAATAAAATTATCGAGATGTAAAGTCACATTTTCCAACATGACCCTATTTAGTATTTAAGCTTTTGACATTTCATAAAGTTTGATCACAAATAAGTTTAAGTCTTCTTTGATAATTTTCTTGAAACACTAACAACGTTTCCCATTACGTCCAAATCAATTTTCCTATAAATATACCTAGACAGCATCGAAAATTGTACTTTGTAACACATTTATATCTTGACTAGAGGTCCGCCTGGCTTCGCCCGTGGTACATATTTCGCAATAAAAGGTAGCCTATGTCCTTTCTCGGGTATCAAAATATCTCCATACCAAATTTCATGCAAATTGGTTCAGTAGTTTAGGCGTGATTGAGTAACAGACAGACAGAGTTACTTTCGCATTTATAATATTAGTATGGATTGAAACAAATTTAATTAAGGTCATGTTAGCATACATATAAAATACTAGGTAGGTACTTCGAAATGACAAAGCGTTTAAAATATACTAACAAAATAAAATTACAGACGTTGTATGTTTGACGTGCAATTTCAAAAGGAATTTTGAATGCAGTGTATGTTTCAACACCCTTAATTTTCGCTAGACACTACAGACGTCAACTAATGAATACGAAATTGAAAAGTAAATTTGTTTCAGTCCTTAGTTAAAATTCCCAAGGGTTGGGAATGAAAGACTTTTATTTTAAACTGATACGAACTTATAGACTGGAATTAGCATCAATTTTGTTCTAAATTTATTTTCTTTGAAGAGTTATTTTAAGCAATTCCTGAAACACATAGTAACAAGTTCTTCTCTTTGGATTTGGCAAAAATGAAAAATTTCGAGTAAAATAATTACATAAAGAATTCTGAAAACTGTTGCTTAGTTCTAGATGGTTGTGACGTCAAGTGTGACTTACAATGTCCTCCCTGAACATCCCCGAATAGTTATGTTAGTTTTACGTTTTAACATTTTAAAAGTGTAGTCTGAAAGTGTTTTATAAAACAACAGCTAACATCTAGTACAATTATAACTAGGATCTATTTTTCATTGGAATATATTAGGTACTTGTTTATTAAAAAATACATATCATATTTATTCTCTTTATCTCATGTTAATTTACTGAAACTTTTCAGTAGGTGGATGTGCGTGAGAATGAGTTAAATCAGAACGAGTTTATAATTTTTAATATCAAACAGGCAGTACTTATTATTATTCGAGAAATATTTTATTATTTATTAATATTAAGACCTCGTACTTATTATACCCACGTAGGCAGAAAAAATAATGATAACAAAGTATCCCGTGCACGTTGTACGCGAGACGATTTTAGCAAGGAAAATATTTTTAGTTTATAAATAAAAGAATACAAAGTTCTCTGTCACATTGTGGGTTACTGGGGCCATAAAGTTAAACGAAGTGTCGGGTCAGAGGTAATAAGGAAAATTGTTCAGGCTACACTAACGCTCGCCGGCGATAAGACGTGTATGTTGCTGGCAGACTGGATTACGCAGGATACATCGCAATTTATAATCTTTATACTACACAAAATGTTTATAGGGAACGTTTTTCAATGTTCAGGTGTTACGCTAGATATATGAGACGCTGTCTACTATCTTACTGAACAAGGGATCTGAATAAGTGAACGAAGAAATGAAAGCGATAATATAATTTCAATAAGCTAGCAATGTAAACGTTTTACAATTCAGCTGTTATATTTAATTCATTCAGTTTATATTTTAATCTGCTCTGGTTGTAAAGATACAAGAAACAGTTTTGTGTTGATATACCAAAAGTAGGTATAATAACTCCTCACTTTATTATTACGACTTCTACAACCATCTAGGCTACGCTATTTTATTACTACGCTCTATATTTTTATAAGTGGATCGAGAGCATTTATTTACTTCATAAACAAAAGTTATTTATTAATTTTGTAGTATAAATAAATAAATTTTTATCTATTTATGAATATTGTACGACCGAAAACGAATTTTACAACTTAAAAAATAATATATGAAAGGAGGGTAAGGTAGGGTATAGAATACAGGTTAGATAAGGCTACTTATATAAATAAAATTTGTATAATTTTCCTGTCGATATTACGTTTGTTCTGTGTGACATCCTTGATGAACAGCACGTATGCATATGCACCTACGTAAATATAGACTGTAGACAGTCGATTGCAGCTCCAAGGCAAACATTGGACCATTAAGTCTCATCATGTCGACCAACAAACTAAGCATCCCAGATTTCGACGACATATTCAAACAAATAAAAATCAACTTCTGGCTTATCGGCATTCCTTACGAGAAAAATATAAAATTGCGTTATTACATACTAATGACTGTCATTGTCGTTATGGCAATACATGAATTTTTATTCTTCACTTCAAAATTCTCTGCTGAAAATTTTCTCGAATTAACACAGCTGGCTCCTTGTACGTGTGTTGGACTGTTGTCTTTTATCAAAATAGCATTGATTTGTAGTAAGCGAAATAGTATTTTCAAAGTCACCAATAGTCTGAAGGCTCTATATCAAGATATCCTTAATGACAATAAGAAGATACATCTTGTAAGGTCAAATTTTATGTTTCTTAAATACTTAACAAAGTATTTCTTCATTTTAAATGGTGTTCTTATCAGTTTCTATAATTTTTCTACAATTTTTCTCATTATTTATTATTATTGGAAGAAAAACGAAGTGCAGTTTATTTTACCTTATGCAATTATGGTACCATTTACGATTGATTCTTTGCCCAAGTGGTTCATTGTTTATTTATTTTCAATATCGAGTGGTAAGTAAACAATAATACTTTACAGATTTTATTAAATTTATTTCTTTGTACACCACAAGTATGATATAAATGGTATTGTTTATACTTTTAGGTTTTATTTGTGTATTGTATTTTACTACTGTCGATGGATTATATTTTATTATGACCACACATATCTATAGTCATTTTACAATTTTGAGTGAAGAAATAAAGGGTCTGGAACCAGATACAAGTCATTTGTTGAAAGGCATTGTTAGAAAGCACCAATATATTCTGAAGTAAGTATTTAGCATTGCGTTATTTAATTGGCACTTTATTTTTTTTTATTTTGAATTCTATAGCAGTACAGAAAAACGATACTTTTAGAAGCACCAATTCATAATTATTCAGTTTAAAAACATTAGGTATTTGATTAATATTAAACATGATTTAATGAACGTTTGTTTAATTTACAGATTGTCTCAAGATTTGGAGGATATATTTACAGCACCAAACTTATTTAACGTCTTGGTGGGATCTCTTGAAATATGTGCACTTGGTTTTAATTTAACGGTAACATTTAATACTTTTACTACGAGTTTTCTTTAAACTTAAATAATGATTCAACTACTGAATAATATAAATACGTTTAAAAAAAATCAAAACTTTAAAAAAAAATCAAAACTTTTAAAATCATAACGTCTTCAAATCAATTTTATTTTATTTATTTTATGGCGTTCATCTTCGACTTGCTTCCAAATAAAATAATAATTCTTAAAAAGTAAGAAACATTACAGATGGGTGAATGGGCTCAAATACCAGGAGTAGTTTTATTTTTGTTGTCTGTACTGCTACAAATACTCATGATAAGCGTTTTCGGAGAAAATATCATGCGAGAGGTAAAACCTTTTACCTTCATACAAATACCCACTTACTTAATTCTTCTTTAATCTTCGTTTATATAATTAACTAGCTTACCGCCCGCGACTTCGCCCGCTTTCTCTAAAACGATTTGAGATTTAAACTATCCTATCTCTCAAGTTGGATTGAACTGCACATGGTGTGCGAATTTTATTATAATCGGTTAAGTGGTTTAGGAGTCCATTGAGGACAAACATTGTGACACGAGATTTATATATATTAAGAGACTAGCTTACCGCCCGCGACTTCGCCCGCTTTCTCTAAAACGATTTGAGATTTAAACTATCCTATCTCTCAAGTTGGATCGAACTGCACATGGTGTGCGAATTTTATTATAATCGGTTAAGTGGTTTAGGAGTCCATTGAGGACAAACATTGTGACACGAGATTTATATATATTAAGAGACAAGAAACTCCCAAAGTTATTAATAATTGAATGACAAGCATCAATTTTATATAATACATTCTGCTCTAAGTTCTAAAATAAATATAATTTGACATAAGTGTAGACCTTTTTCTTCCTTTTGCAGAGCTCTAAAATTGGCCAGTCCGCGTATTTTTGTAAATGGTACAATATGGATCAAAAATCCAAAAAGATAATTTTACTTTTAATGTTAAGGTGAGTGAGTACCTTTTTAAAACGTTCATATCTATACATATAATAAATCTGTAGAAGGGTCAATTCTGTACATTGAAAATATTGAAAAAATAAATACCAGGGGGTGTTACTGGATCGATACCAAACCCAAATATGTGATTAAAAAAATTTTTGTCTGTCTGTCTGTCTGTCTGTCTGTCTGTCTGTCTGTCTGTCTGTATGTGAAGGCATCACGTGAAAACTAACGGTTCGATTTCGATGAAACTTGGTATAATTATACCTTATTATCCTGGGCGTAAAATAGGATACTTTTTATCCTGGAAAAATACGGAGAAAAAAATTAATCTTAATTTTTCAGTTTTATCCATAGACGTTTTTCTGTAGAACCGCGAACACACGTTGCGTATTATTATAGGGCTAGCCTTGGCCTAGCCGTATTTGGGTCCAATAGATATTTATAAGATGTCATTGTCAGAGTTACTCAAAATGGAGAAATAAACCGTCCACGCGAAGACCGACATCCGCGCGGACGGAGTCGCGGGCGGAAGCTAGTATTAAATAAGATGTTAAACACTTTATTTGCAATAAATATTCATTAATTGTTCATGTATCAAATGATTTCCATAACTTATAAATAAGGAGCGTAAAATAAAAATGTTCAAGGAATAAATTACCAATTTTCAGATCCAATAAACCGCAGATGCTAACCGCGTATAAGTTTTCAGTCATTTCCTACCAGAGTTTCACAAAGGTATCGTATTAAAAATTCATTTAAACCGTTTACAGTGAACAATAAAGTTTATAACCACATTATTTTTAATTATTTACTAATATTCCCGTGTTTTTAAGGAAGCGATCCTATTTATAACGATTCCATGAATATAAAAAGTATAATAAAATAAAAACTTTTGTTTCAGATAATAAGCACATCATGGTCTTATTTTACAATACTTCGAACTGTATACAAGCCAGCAGAATCAAATTTTAATGAATAAATAAAACATAAAATTAATGCACCTACTTTATAGTTACACGCTGAATTGCATATGTATTTTGTTTCAAAAAGACAACCAAAAGCATCTTTATAATACAATAAATACGTTATTTATTTTTATTTTATTTATTTAACAGTTTTATGTACCATTACAAAACAAACTATAATATTAAAAGAAAAGGAAACATTCACAGCACATAAGGCAACCTTATCGCTTATCAGCGATCTCTTCCAGGCTGCCCAAGGTAAAGGATAAAGATTAATATTAAATGGGTACACGGGTGGCAATGAAAATAAAGATAAAAGAGAGAAAATAAAATACATATTATATGAAAAATAAAAGAGGATATAATACATACTATTATTTTGAAGGAAAAGCTAAATCAGAGAAATTTTTATTTAAAAGAGTTTTAAAGGAACTTTTCGAGGAAGCTCGTCTTACAGCTATAGGCAAAGAATTCCAAAGTCTGATAGCGGTTATAACAAAGGATTTACCAAGGAAACTAGTGTGGTGAGGAGGAAAGCTAAGGAGAAGGTTATCAGCGGAACGAAGAGTATAAACACATATTTATTTGAACACGTTTCGTTAATTCTGCTTTCTTAATAAAAAATACAATTTTTGTTCTGTGTCTTTTATTTACATTTTACAATCTATATAAATCTCGTCTCTTATAGAAAAATATCCCGATAAGTCAAAATAAATTAGTACTTTAAAAAAGAGCGTGTGTGCCGAGCACACTTGTCAGAAGTGAAACTTTTTGGAAAGATGCCAAGATACCAAAATCGTCGACTTACTCCATGAAGACGGTTTTGCCATGACGCGACTTTGAAAGTTTACTCTCTTGTGAAAATATAAATATTACGTTGTACTAACGCCATAATTTATAGGTAATTTTAAACAGATAGTATAACTTTATGTATTCATTTATTCCATCTTAATTATATTGAATAAGAGTTTTAGCAATATATTTTCAACGTCTCTACAAACATAGAAACAAATTTATAATGTATTTTATAACGAAAAACCGATGTACCATCGACACATTTTTTTCATCAATATTCATTTTATTGCTGGAAAAAACTGAAACGAGGTCCCTAAAATTTCTAACAACCTCCAATTTGTAAAACAGTTTATGGCATTAAATTGACATTGTTTTTAACATATCGCGCAAAGTTAATTAACAAAAATTCACAGCTTGTTAATGGACCAATTAAGCCCAATATTTTCTAACTCCTACCAAGTGATTTAATTATTTCAGTATTAAGGGCTTTGTTCTTCGTAAAATACCTATATGAAAATGTCTTTTTTTACGTAGGTACTAAATTTAAAAAAAAAAAAACGGAATCAAATTGAACAATGAACAAAAATTATGTTGATGGTGTAACTAGTATATTTTTTTTTCCTAGTTCTTAATTGCTATAAGCTGTGTAACGAATTATGTAAAATTAAATTAGTATGCGAAATTTATGCAGAAACTATAAGAAAACCAAAAGAAACATAGTAGAGTAAAAGAAAAGACCCCGAATAATACAAAAATAACAATTATTTGTAAACATCTACTGTAGAAGTTTATAGAAAAATCCAATAAGTTTGACAAACCAGGAACGAGGTAAAATTGTTGAAGAGGAAAATTTTGAAAATCAATTACAGGCGCTTAAAAACAATCGAATATTGAATGGAGTTTACAAAGTTGATTTATAAATTGTATGGTTGCTGTTCCCGCAATAATATTATGGAAAACTGAATGCCAATAACTTGTAGGTCGACGTGTAATTAAAGTTCATCTTTTGCTGACATACTGATGGTTAATACATCATGCAGTCTTTGAGCAAATATTGTGTCGTCTTGAGAACAAGCTAGCAATTTTCCTTTTATCTATTTTGAGTTTTATAAATAATTCAAAATTTTTATTATATAACAGCACTTTCATATAATTATAGAGACTAAACGAAAATGAAGTAAAGCATTAGAAATGTCTGTTAAGTTATTCGAGAAGAATATTGATTCAAAAATTTAAAGCTTTATAAAAAAAATGTATGGTACATCCTTGATTTATTAAAATAACTTAAATACAGCAATTACATTGCTATCAAAATAGTGCTAGCAAGCAAATTACTAAGATAAATACTACACTAACGATTACTATTATGTTCCATCATGTTGACGAATAAACTCGGTATTCCTGCTTTCGAAGAAATATTCAGACAAATCAAAGTCAACTTTTGGCTAATAGGTATTCCCTTTGAAGAGAGCATAAAGTTACGTTATTACTTTTTATTATGTTGGCTCCTTGTTATGGTACTACAGGAATTTCTGTTTTTCATATCAAAATTTTCCGCTGAAAATTTCCTCGATTTGACTCAACTGGCTCCCTGTACATGTATTGGTATATTATCAATAATAAAAATAATTCTAATTTGTAGTAAAAGGAGCAGCATTTTCAAATTTACAGATAATCTCAAAGCGTTGTACAAAGACATTGTCATTGATGAGAAAAAAATACTACTCGTGAAGCCCAACTTCGTCTTTTTGAAATATCTTATAAAATATTTCTTCATTCTGAACGGTGTTCTTATAAGCGTTTATAATTTTTCAACGATACTCCTTATATTGTATCACTATCTCAAGACCAATGAAGTAAGGTTCGTTTTGCCGTATGCCATTATGATACCGTTCTCGGTTGATTCATGGGGTAAATGGCTTTTTATTTATTTGCATTCCATAATAAATGGTGAGTCAATATTAATTACGTGCGTCTGCTTTTACGATAATAATTTAACAATTTCGAATGCAGTTTAATAAATAATACCACACATATCTAAAATAGCACTGTATTTCCAGGTTTTATCTGTGTGTTGTATTTCACTACTGTTGATGGGCTTTATTATATTATGACGACGCATATTTGCAGTCATTTTATTATCTTAAGTGAAGAAATAAAGAAATTGAAGCCAGAAACATCGTATTTGTTGAATGAAATTGTGAAGAAACATCAATATATCTTGAAGTGAGTAAATCTATCAGATAGTTTTCTAGTTTGATTAAGGGCCGATTTGTCAATGCTCGGATAAAACTTATCCGTCCAATAAAGTATTACACGATAATATTAAAATGTCACCTAAACTGTCAAATACGGGCAATTAGAATACGTTTTTAAAATGGTAGTTTTATACATTATTCGACGAATAAGTTTTATCCAAGCATTGAAAAATCGGCCCTAAATAGTATGTACCTACATAATATAAATATGATTGCTTACAGATTGTCACAAGATTTGGAGGATATTTTTACAGCACCAAATTTGTTTAACGTTTTAGTTGGATCTATTGAAATATGCGCACTGGGATTCAATTTAACGGTAAATAAAATATAAAATTCCTACATAAAATATATTTTACCTACCTATATGAAAAATATGTTATATATTTAAATTTTCAGATGGGCAAGTGGTCTCAAATACCAGGTGTTGTATTATTTTTACTATCAGTCCTCCTACAAATTCTCATGATAAGTGTTTTTGGTGAAAACATCATAAGAGAGGTTAGTGACAGTAACATACATTTATGTTTTTTTAATAAATTACAAAATTACTGTGACTTCGTAGCATATAGAGAAGCATGTATTTTTAATAACATCAAGAGCCAATTCTACCTGATAATATCCCTGATAGACAAATGAAACTGTTTTGCGTGAATCTTCATACACACTAAAATATACGTAACATTTACACCAATAGGCGAGTCACCACAAAGAACAATCTCGCGAGCGTAAACCAACGTCCACACTGTGGTCCACAGACCACACTGTCCGAACTACTTCACGCAGCAATACCATTTTACATATAAGTAATTTATAAGCATTTTATTGCAGAGTCGCAAAATAGGCGAATCCGCATACCTTTGTAAATGGTACACTATGGACAAAAAATCCAAAAAGACCATTTTACTTCTTATGCTAAGGTAACTATTAGACAAAATATACGCAAATAGCAAAGACGGATAATGTTTTTACTTATAAAATAATTTTCTATTCTCAGATCCAATAAACCACAAAAGCTAACGGCGTATAAGTTTTCAGTCATTTCCTATGAGAGTTTCACAAAGGTACGGCTGTAAAAATTTCATTTAAGCCATTTTCAATTTAGTATACGGTTTCAGCTGCTGAACTTAATGGACTACTAACGTAGATAGAGTAGAACATATTATTTAAAGTACCAGATATTCAGTACATGTTACTTTCTACAAATTGATTGATTTATTTTTAACAAATGAACCTTTTAATGCTACTTAAGGTATTGATATTTATTAAGAAGTATAATATTTGTATTCAAGGGTTATATAAAAAGCCCAGTAAATAGAAGTGGTAACCAAAGACAACGCTTAAAGCCGCTAAGGGAATTAAACCTGTCAGGCCTTATTGGCAATTTTATACTTTTTTTACTTCTCACTCTCACGGGAATGGAAGTGATTTTAATTCTTTTATATTTTTCTCTTACGGCCGTGAACTTAATCCTCGGCTTTCAGAATTGTTCTTTAATTAAAAATTTTGCTCTGTAATTGTTTTTAGCTCGCCTTCAACGCTATCAAAAATAATACCTATTTAAAAAACAATTTCTTTTCACAGATCATCAGCACCTCGTGGTCATATTTTACTATACTCAAAACTGTTTATAAGCAACCTGAAGGGGTTTATAATGAATTCAATTAAATCAAGCAATCATTTTTTTAATACAAAAAAAGAGTGTGTGTACTTATGTACACGCGTTAGAAGTTATACTTCTTTGGCGTATGGAAAAAATACTAAAATATACAACTTGAACAACATAGTTATCAATTTTCATACCACCTAGAACTAACTTCATGCTGTTAAATTTAGGTGTCGGTGTGCGCGCGCATCGTAAAAATTCACTCTCATCATTTTTCTCCATCGCGCCAAAAGAAGTATAACTTCAATAAAATACCTATCTCTAATTATTAATTCTACTTTAAGAATTATTATAAATGATAACAGTTATATTATCTATCGTATATCTATTTAATCTTAACAGATTATATACACGTGGATGACGAGATCTTTATTGATTTATTATCACTGCGTTTTTTAAATTACATTTGTTAATATTATCGTGGATTCTTTGGTGTCAGCTTCGTTCATGGCTAATGAGGCCGATTCTAGTACTACAATATCGTCTATAATTTCTATAATATACGTAAAAAAAAATCTCAATTTGATCACGTAATGTAAGGTTTAATAAATAATGTTTTGCAAAAAAAATAATTTTCATTTAATCTCTTTAATAATTCGTGCGGTGAGGGGTTTAAATCTTGTATGTCAATATTAAATGATGGTAACTTATCTAATATATAAAAATCAATGCCACTTTTCGTTGTAATTCCATAACTCGAGAACGGCTGAACCGATTTCGATAATTCTTTTTTTATTATATTCCTTGAAGTACGAGGATGGTTCTTATGTAGAGAAAACGTTAATATGTACCACGGGCGAAGCCGGGGCGGACCGCTAGTTTACTATATTACTTATATTATATTTCACGAAAAGCATCAAAACAGCTACTTATTTATTAGATACGCCAGGATGTACATGCAGCAAGTTTATCAATAAAACGTTTAATATATTATGTTATTTTATAAATATACATAGTTATGTAAAAGACAAATTTATGATACTTGATTATATCAATTTATTGCCAGTTAATAAGGATATCTGCGAGCGGTGTCGAGTCGGTATATTCCAGAACTGAAAAGAAAAATAATAAAACATTAATTCTTATCTATAATTGAAAGTCAAGATGTTTTGGTAAATGTATATGAAATATAATATGTAAAATTATCGTATGCAATATAAAATTGTTACTGTGTTATATAGGTACATTACTAACTATATAAGACTAAAAAAAATTAATTAAACTGGCATACACACATTTGTTTAGTTTTATTTTTGGAAGTATTGAGTTGCGCTACATGTTGTACCTATTATTATTTGACTGAAAACTTACCCTCGTTTGTTCAAGTCATCGTTGCCCATACGTAGAGCGCTACCACGGCACGTGTTAGACGTCACTTGCGTCATGGAAGTGCACTGCCTTCCTTCTAGATGGTTTCGTGTTACAGTTGAAGCGAATAATTCCCACGCGCGGTTGTGGTTACATAGACTGGTTGCGCAACCTGGTTGAGACCTGCCTCCATTCGGGAAGAAGTCGGCATCAGCCACTCTAGAGCCGATTCCTAGGCCGGCAGTACCACCGTCAGTGTGAATAGCCTCCACGTAGACGCCGTCAGACGCGCGTAAACGGTTTGAATTAAGGGCCCATAGAGGACCGGCTGGGTCCAAACCTAAACGATAGTTTGGAGATGAGTAACTTCAAGAAGTTGTATGAATTACTTTAATTGTATTGTTATAGTTATAGTCGCGCTATTACATAGCAGTTTGTATGAACGGTGTATTATTGCTACTAGGAAAGAAAAGTTTTCAATAGACTACGTAATGTAGTTATAATTTATTTCGTATTTATTTTGAAATTTAATTTCGTTAGTAATTAAATTAAATTGTAATGTTTGTCTAATTTGTTTATAACAATTTTTATCACCTTTTTAACACACGGTATCTTTAGAAATCAAATTTTACTTTTTCATAAAAAAGAAAATTACTTCCATGTCTTTTATTTTATGTCTCTTTCTTATGTTTTATTTGAAAATTTAAAAATTTAAGGCCTTTAAACTCCTTTAAAAGTGTTTATTTCCTCTAATTATCATTTTATTCTACATGAAATGCGACCAAAACCTGTACAATGTAAAAAACTAACTTACCAGTGACTCTAGCGGCTCTGCCACCAAGCTGTCTACCCGCATTACCAACAAGATGAGCGCCCAGACTAAACCCAACAAGGTGCATGCTGGTGAAAGGCGCTCCAGTCACTTGGTTCAGGAACTGCAGGAACTGGCCGAGACCACGGCCAACCGCTGGTACTCCGTTTGCGGCAGTCACGTAGTCACGAAGAGCTAGCCTTCTCCAGTCCATGATGATCACGTTTACATCGCTCTTGTCGAGGTATGCTATAAAAAAGGTTATGTTCATTTTATTATGGTTATAGGATCACACTGAAATAATTCATTGTGAGAAGTCAATACCTGACGATAATGTACCAGTCGTAGTTTTTATAATAAAAATCAAAACAAAAATAAATTAAGGTGGAAGTAGAGAATTGTGTGTTTCTTTAAAAAATCTAAATTCTAATAGTTATCATTTGTTAAGAATACTTATTTTTCATATTCTGCTAGCGACATAGCATCAATGAACGAACTTATAGTAGTAGTGTACGACGTGACTTCATTCTACCAGGAGTTATTCAGGAATATATCTGCACAAATTTACTATTAAAGCAGACGACAACAATTCCAAAAAACATCTTTTGTTCATTAAATATTATACGATTTAACATTTTAATTCAATTTCAAATCCTAATACATCAGAAAACCAATAATTATTGTTAATTCAGTTAATTGGAGTGATTCATTGCTAAACAAATTGGGTGAATATGCACCGATGGTTTACCATTTCTGATTGTTGGATTAATGTTGGTGTTTTGGTTGCTAAGCCAGCCGTGGACAACAACTACCGTGGGTCTGTTTGCGTTAAAGTTGGAATTTCTGATGGAATTAGCGTTGTTGATGGTTAACGTCTGAGACACTCTTGGGTTGCGTCTGAAAGGGAATATATTAAAATTTGTATAAATGTTCGGGTTTTTTTTAGTTAAAAGAAAGTAAAAGATAGAGAATAACATCCTACTTATATTATAAATGCGAAAGTTTGTGAGTATGGATGGATGGATGTTTGTTATTCTTTCACGTAAAAACTACTGAAACGATTACAACGAAATGTGGTATGTAGGTAGCTGAAGACCCATACCAGGACATAGGATACTTTTAATCCCGGGAATGCCACGGAACTATACGGGTTTTTCTTTGAAAACGTTGTAGAAGAAGAAGTTGTGAAAGCGTTGTAGATGGAAATCTAATAATTTTTTATTGCATTAAAATATCATTTTAATGAAATTCACTAAGGTAAGTAAAAAGAACTTCACCTTGTGTACAGGAAGTATTGGTTATTTGCTGGGTTTCTAGCAATTTCGTCCAAAAACTCCACGTCAGGTTCGGCTTCCAAATCAACTAGGTGCATTTGCCCATCTCCACCGGGAATTTCAATAAACCGTCCATATTGTTTCTCCTTCTCAAATGGAACAGCAATGACGGTATAAACTACAAAGTTAAATATAATTAATCATTGTAACATTCAACTAAATGTATAGCATCGTTTAAAATAAATACGCACCCGCCAAACTGAACAATAGAACGAATACCTTCATTTCCAAAAACGCCTATTGACTAAGTATTTGTTATACTTACAGCGTTTGTACAGACACTAGAATCGTTATTATATATGGAAGATAACGATAACATGATCATCAATCTTTTTTTATTTTTAAAACGGAATTACATATTATGAAGATAACTTTAATCCCTACCATAATCACTACATAATTTGCTAAAGAAATTGCAAGAAAATTATAGATTGTTCCAGAGAATGTAATTTTAAAATACTATTTTCCTCAACTTTACTGTGAAGTATGCAATATTACCTATTTCATTTTTAGTTTAAGTCAAAACGTGGTGGTTGTTGTATCTATTCATGTTTTATTGAAGTCTAAATTTTAAGAGAATGAATATTTTTGTAACATTTAAACTGAACAATTTATTTTTTTAATATGAATAACAACATGTTCAAATTGCGCAAAATAAATCGAATTTTAAATGAAATGTTTTCCTCCCAGATTAAGAATGCGTTTAAATTGTTTATCAATATTTACTACCGAACACATTTCAAAGAAAACTAGTTATTCATTTTTCGCACTTTGATAACGGAAACAAACAACGTATTCAGATGGTTATATGTGATAAGATCCAATAATTTTAAATTTAGTTGTTCAGTTATAGATATAAATAATTAATGATTATTCGTCGAGATAAAAATATTGTAGTACGAAAAATTTCCACAGGTACCATCGAATTAGTTGCATTATTGCAATATTATCAAACACTGTGTTTGTTACTTGCATCTTATCTTTTAATGAGGTGACTAATCACCAATGCAACCAAATATATAAAATATATAATATCGATAAAACACACCACACACAACTTCTTATCTTATATTATTGTTCACATTATGCTCTAATTAGTCGCAATTATTAAATGTACCTTGATTATATATTTTTACGTGTTGCTATCACTGATTTCGCAGCTAATCTATTATAATACTACGACATTTTACGTATCCTAATCATAATCAATAATATTATAAAGCTGAACAGTTTGTTTGTTTGAACGCGCTAATCTCAAGAACTACTCCGGTACAAGAACTGGTCCGATTTGAAAAATTCTTTCGGTGTTAGACAGCCCATTTATCGAGAAAGACTATAGAATATAGATACATGTTAATGTATAATGCCACTTCCCTGGTTTTTCGTGGTGAAATTAAATAAAAAACAACAATTACGAGTTCGAGTGGTTATATTCACGAGATGTAATTACAATCTGACAGTTCGCTTTTGTATCAACTGTGAAAATGACGCGGCTTTGCGCCATTGCTTTTTCTTAACTACAGGAGCAAACAATACACATTACACATATATCTCATCACGCTAAGACCAACAGAAGTGGAGCACTGCGGGTAAATCGCAGGTCACAGCTAGTAATTAATAATAGATATATAAAGATAATCAGTAGGGTTCCTGGCCACAATTGGCAGCAGAAGGCCGTCGACCGGGCCCAGTGGCGTGCTTTGGAAGAGCCTTTGTCCAACAGTGGACAAACAAAGGCTGATGAATCATCATGATGATATAGTTATATATAATCTATCAATTATTATCAATACCACACTATGATGACTATATGTTATGACAAACAAAGTCGCACAAGTCTATACTAATCGAGTCAATTAACACCTGAAAATAATAATGAAAGAACGAAATTACGACAGAGCTAAATTTTGGATGACCTTTATTTTACAAAAAAAAATAGAAATAAAAATTTCAAAGTCCCTATCTTTCTCGTGAGCTGAAAAAGATATTCGGAGTCAAAGGTTAAAATTTAAGGTTATATTGGGTTTTTCTCGAAAACGGTAAACTTTATAAAAAAAGACCTCAAACCAAAGTTCATATAATTCTCTAAAAAAATCTCTATGAAATAAAATGATTTGTTTTGCAAGAAATGTGGAAGATTTAAAGATGTTACATAATTCATTATTCAGCCAAACAAATAGCCAATTAATTGGCATGCAATTAACAATAGAATGTCAATGTACTAGATAAATATCATTTTTTACAATTATATAATATAATACCATATCAACTATTACCCATTTTCACTTACAATTATATGTCAATTACTGCATAAATATCATTTTTTACAATAATTATAATCCATACTAATATTATAAATGCGAAAGTAACTCTGTCTGTCTGTCTGTCTGTTACTCAATCACGACTAAACTACTGAACCAATTTGCATGAAATTTGGTATGGAGATATTTTGATATCCGAGAAAGGACATAGGCAACCTTTTATTGCGAAATATGTACCACGGGCGAAGCCGGGGCGGACCACTAATAATATATGTCAGCTATGATTTCTTTCCCAAGAGTTATTTATCATTCCTAATATAACGCGATTTGAAAAGACACGTCATTATACAGGGTGTCCCATTGTTGGTATACTAAGCTCAAAGGAGGTTATAGTTTTGCATACGCTGAGTACGTAAAAAATACTTATAAAATTCCAAACGCATTTTTTTTCAAATAGATGAATTCTTAAAACTCTATGTGTACAGTGTACACCCATAACAAGCAACCCGCCCAACTTTGCCACCAGCACGTGAGCTATCGTTTTTAAGATTATGTTTTCATAGACAAAATGCTCACATTAGAGAAGCGGTATAGGCTGGTTACGCGAAGCTAGAGAAGAAAATATGGATTTTCAGGAAAAATTTAGCAAACAATTTTTGACGGTAGTTTTGTTGTTTAAGTATTTTTTACGTGATCAGTGTATGCAAAACTACAAGTCCCTTCGCGCTTAGTATACGAATAGTGGGACACTCTGTATAAGTATCTTATGGATGGTCAAGACAACGTGAGGAAGGAACAGGTTAGAACTAAAAAAATAAGTTGAGTTCGTACTAGAACACGTAAGTGAACCAAAGTTTTGGTTTTAAAATACTGTTTATTTTGTGGCAATGATGTGAAATGATGATCTCAGCATCTTCGCAAAAAAAAAAGATAACCTAAAAATTATTAATTCATTTTGAAATTAATCGGAGCTTATTTATTAAACATTATATATATATATATCTACCTCTATATTGACAACGATATGTAATTGTTTATGTTTGTACGATATAAAATTTTATGAGAAAGATTTTTAATATGACGTTTTGTTGTTTAATGCACATTAGTTGAAAAGTTTTCAAGAAAAGGTTGAATTATGAATAGAAAGACAAATATTAGATATATGTATTTTATTTAATATAAATTTATTTCCAATTAAAATGGATATCTGCGAGCGGTGTCCAGTCGGTATATTCCAGATCTGTAAAGAAACACAATAAAACATTCAATAAAATTTCCAGCATTCTAATACCTACTTAGCTTACCTACTATGAATTGATTCAGTTTTGTTATAGCAAATATAAGGAACACGTCTTTTGCAATACATAATATATATTTTTATCTATCATAGTTATTTCATTAAATACGTTAAGATCCTCTCGTGTTTTAAATCATTTAAATAGACAATCCCTTTATAATCTTATTTTTAGTCTTTAACTGAAATAAAATTATGAACTTAACTACAAAAAGGAGAATGGCGAAACTGGGCCTAACTGTTACAGAAATCATAATATATTTAAAATTCATTATGTTATTTTTAGTAATTCTTGGTAAAATATTTACTTCTATGGGAAAACAAATCTTTGAAAAAAAAGATAATGTGTTCACTACCGGCATTGTTATTTAGATTTCTATGACTACCGGTCATATCAAGCAGAGATTGTCAGTGTTGTCAGGAGTAAAAAAGTCGAATATATCGATTAATACGAATGAATGTCTATATTTTATTTTTAATTTTTTTGAATTCAAATGCTTTATAAATCAGAAGCAAAACTTAACTTATTTTTAACACATATCTTAATTTATTTAGATCATTCTATAAAATAAAAACATATTTTACTTAATCAATAATAATTATAACATTTTTATTTAGGTAGCTGGCCATTAATAAAATGTCAAATTATTAATCATAATTGTGTCAGTGATGAGTGATTTGTTTATGTTTGTTGTTTGACATTTGAGTGAAGTTTTAGGCCCTTCTCCCATGACGATACGCATAGGCGATTCAAGTATCCTGCAAGTCTCGGTGACTAGTCGCCGCGGAGTATCTCACATACATTTTTATGTAGGCTCGCACACTACGCTACTGGTATCCTACACGTCCTCGACTAGTATAGCACTACTCACCGTGTCGGTCGCTTTTGCATCGCGTCTCGACCCTCGCGCGTATCTCTTCGTTAGAAAGATAAAAATATCTAATCATCATGTTGTAGTTCTCGTTCGGCTACAAAAACTCTACAATTTATGTTTCTTTCAATATATGGATGAATCCAGTACTTCTTACTCTTACGTTGGCGTCTTCTATTTCTATAAAAAAGAAAAACTGCAAGAGCTTCTTCGTCACTGGAATTGCTGATTGCTCGACATAACGACGTAACTGTTGTTGCAATAAATAAATGAATTATTATTATTATAACGTCGGTCCACAAAAACGAGGCACAATAATGATGAATTTAGTCATTTTTCAGTCGCATAATATGCGAACATCGGGTAGCCAGCAAATATCTAAGTAGTATTCTACGCGAGTATCGTATTCTAGAAGTATCGTACCTAATGGCAGAAGGGCCTTAGTAACGTTATATTCAAAATTGATCTTAATCAATATCCCAATATCTCTGCTATCCCATAGAAAAGATCTATAATTATTATATTCATAGAGTCTGTATATTTTTATCTATTTAATCACCCATAAATCATCAGTGTAACGATCAGGCCCAGAGTCCTATGGGAGTTTGCCATTCTCCTTTGGAATTCATAAAATTGTCATTAACTTATTATTTGTTTTTATTTAAGTTTTCTTAATAGGTATCTATGTTAATAGTTTAAATTTTGTATGTATTGAGTTTTGCTACGGACTACAGGACGTAACAATAAAAACTTACCCCCGTTTGTTCAAGTCATCATTGCCCATGCGCAGAGTGCTACCACGACACGTGTTATACGTCACTTGAGTCATGGAAGTGCACTGCCTTCCTTCTAGATGGTTCCGTGTTACAGTCGAAGCGAATAATTCCCACGCGCGGTTGTGGTTACATAGACTGGTTGCGCAACCGGGTTGAGACCTGCCTCCATTCGGGAAGAAATCAGCATCAGCGACTCTAGAGCCGATTCCAAGGCCACCAGTACCTCCGTCAGTGTGAATAGCCTCCACGTAGACGCCGTCAGACGCGCGTAAACGGTTTGTACTTAGGGTCCATAGAGGACCGGCTGGGTCCAAACCTAAAACGATACTTTGGTGATTAGTAACTTGAACAAGTTGTATGAATTACTTAAATTGTATTGTTATAGTTATAGTCACGCTGTTACGCCCGTAGCGGTTTGTATGAACGGTGTGTTATTGCCACTACGAAAGTTTAGATTCGAAGGTTTAAGGTAAAGTTTTCAATAGACTAGGTAACAGAGAAATCTTCAACAAAACAATTTTGCTTTGTCTGTTTGTTCATTTATTTAAAATATGATTTTAATCTAACATTCTGGTGTTTTATTATACGTTTCTTTCTCAATTTTCAAATGCAATTATCACAAGCATGACATATGTTTCATGTTTTATGAATTTTAAAATTTGAAACATATCTTCCTTATGCCTTTCTTGTGCTCTTCAATCAACATATAAAAATACACTTACCAGTAACTCTAGCGGCTCTGCCACCAAGCTGTCTTCCAGCATTACCAACAAGATGAGCGCCCAGACTGAATCCAATAAGGTGCATGCTGGTGAAAGGCGCTCCAGTCACTTGGTTAAGGAACTGCAAGAACTGGCCCAAACCACGGCCTACAGCTGGTACTCCGTTTGCGGCAGTCACGTAGTCTCGCATAGCTAACCTTCTCCAGTCCATGACGATGACGTTAACATCACTCTTGTCGAGGTATGCTGTAGAAAATATAAAATATTTAGTATTTTTAGAGTCTGTTATGAATATACAAAGTAGGTATCGTACTTTCAAGTAAAATAATAATTGGTAATGTAGCTCATGTACAGTGTTTTATAAAAATATTTTTATCAGATTCATCTCAGCAACATAGCACCAAAGAGCACAAACGAATAATCGTTTACGACGTGACTTCATTCCACCAAGTTATTTAGGAAATAATCAGCACAATTTTAATATCAAAACAGATGTCAGCAATTCGAAAAAAATCTTGTGATCATCACCCACTGTCGTACATTAATTATTGTAAAACATAAAATGGACAAATAAATTTATTTAATTTAATTTCATTTCATTTCATTTCATATCATTTCATCAAACAAAATAATGATATAAATTTCAAATCCTAATATATTCGAAAACCGATAATTGTTACTCGTAAACCAATTACTTGGAGTGCTAAACAAATTGGGTTAATATTATTATGCACCAACGGTTTACCATTTCTGACTGTTGGGTTAGGGTTGGTGTTTCGGTTGCTAAGCCAGCCGTGGACAATAACTATGGTGGGTCTGTTAGCGTTAAAGTTTGAATTTCTGATGGAATTAGCATTGTTGATGGTTAACGTCTGAGACACTCTTGGGTTGCGTCTGAAAAGCAATTTACAAAAATTTAGATAACATGTTTATGGGTGAAAAACGTTTTTAGTTTAAAGTTAATAAAAGATAGAGAATAAGATAATTAATAAATCGCATCTTAATCGATTCAAAAAATACTATTTTTCAATCACATTTTTCCACTAAGGTAAATAAAAAGCATTTCACCTTGTGTACAGGAAGTATTGGTTATTTGCTGGGTTCCTAGCAATTTCGTTCAAAAATTCCACGTCAGGTTCGGCTTCCAAATCAACTAGGTGCATTTGCCCATCTCCACCGGGAATTTCAATAAACCGTCCATATTGTTTCTCATTCTCAAATGGAACAGCAAAGACGGTATAAACTACAAATTAAAATATAATTATTGATAGTAACGTTCAACTAAATGTATAAAACCGTTTAAAATAAATACGCACCCGCCACACTGAACAATAGGATGAATACCTTCATTTCAAAAAACGCCTATATACCATATCTTTGTTATACTTACAGCGTGTGTAAAATCACTAGAATCGTTAATATATATTATGAAAGATAACGATAACATGATCATCAATCTTTTTTGTTTTTAAAATGGAATTATATATTATGAAGATAAATTTAATCTCTACCATAATCGCTGCATAATTTGCTAAAGAAATTGCAAGATAATTATGGATTCTTCCAGAGAATGTAATTTTAAAATAATTAATTTTAATTAACGTTGTTTGAAGTCTAAATTATAAGAGAATCAATATTTTTACAACGTTTAAGCTGAATCAATTTATTATTTTCATTTGAATAACATCATGTTCAGATCGCGCAAAATAAATCGAATTTTAAATGAAATCTCCCCGTGTCTCTGGCTTGACGTAGAAAGTTTTGATCATTTAAATAAAATATTGGCAGAAGTTTACCTGTGTACCACTCGCGATGAAGATTTGATTCTGAAAATAAATTTGCCCGTTCCAGTACGCTGTAAAAATCTAGAATTCAAAACGAATTCTTAAAATGGACTTATAGTTAAGTTTTCCCTTGTTGTTTGGTTGAATCTTAATTTGAACGAATAAAATCAGTTAAAGCATATTTTCATATCTCAAAAAAGATAATAAATTATGACTGATATCTGAAATATAGGTATCATTATTAATTACCTACCTACTAGAGATGGATATAAAAACACAAAAAATATAAGTTAAACTTAACATAGGTACCCTTTGGTGTTTTCCTTCAATATTAAAAACACGTTTAAATTTTTTATATTATTTTCTACGGAACTCATTGCAAAGAAAACTCGTTATTCATTTTCGCACTTTGATAACGAAAACAAACAATATACTCAGATGGTTATAAGTGATAAGAGCCAATAATTTTAAATTTATTTGTTCAGTTACAGATATAAATAATTAATGGATTGTTGGTCGAGATAAACATAATTATTGTAGTACGAAAAATTTCCACAGGTACCATTGCATTAGTTGCATTATTGCAACTTTATCCGTGCCTTATTACTTTCATTTGCTTTGTTTTTTGCTTTGTTACTTATCTTTTAATAACGTTACAAATGACCAATGTAACCAAATCTATAAAATATATTATAATGTCGATAAAACTTTACCACATACAAGTTCTTATCTTATAATAATTAAGATCTTATATTTTGTCGTTTGTTATATTATTTAATTTACCTTGATTATTTTTCCGACCCAAATATCGACCAATAGAATTGCACCATTCGACGTCACGTGGTACAACCTACATGGCATTATACTGATAATTTTTTGAAAATTTTCTCTGGTCGTTGACGTCAAACTGACAGGTTGAATTCAATTGTGAAATTATTGACCGACATTTGGGACGGAAAAATAATCCCCCGAATACCACACGAGCTTAAAAATTATCTGGCATTTCCCTCAAGGTTCCCTGCAAACAAATAAAGTCGTCAAGTTTTTCAGGAAAAATCACTCTCGCTTCGCGCTCGTGATTTTTTAGCCTTGACTAAAAACTTGACTCCTTCATTTGTTTGCAACGAACCTATCGGAAAATACCCGATAATTTTGAAGCTCTTGTGGTATTATATGTGATTATATATTTTTACGTGTTGCTACCACCGATTTCATAGACTACGACATTTTACATATTCTAATAATTAATAATTAGTATATAGAAAATAATCTGTCAATTATTCTATTATATCTATACCACACTATGATGACTATATAATATTATTATGATGACACACAAAGTCGCACAAGTCTATATAATATGTACTTTGAATAATTAATATCGTACGTCGTGTGAAAAATAAAGTTTATCATAAATAAAAAAACAATGACGTTATAAATTATAATATAACGACGTTATAAAATTTTATATTAAAAAATTTTCATATATGATTTGCTTTATAGGTTTCAACCGATGTTTTATCAAAATACAAATTGTGTTTTAACGACTTCTTTGATGTGTCGTTACATTCTATTTTGTTTAAACTGATACAAACCAGAATTATCTGCACAATTAATTATTTACCTTTCCCATACTAGAAATAGTAAAACAGGGCAAACGAAACATAATTAAATTTAACTATTGAAATATCAAGACGAACACAATGCGAACCCAACTTCAATTAATTTGGTTCAAGTAGGCTTGAAAACCAGTTTTGAATAATAAATATATTTCTCTCAATAATAATTAACAAAAGGTTCTGCTTTTTACAACCATAACGATTTACAAATTTCGTGCATATTTATATATTTTTTTATTATATCAAAACGTTAATTACTTGTTAAAAAAGATTACTAATATTTGTAAGTAATAGAAGAGACTTTTTCTGCATGACATTTTTACATTAAAGTGGTCAGAAACATTTAAGTATTATTTACCTCTATATAGTAGTAGGTATACTTTTATATACATGAAAACGGCTAGTATTTTATGAATATAATATAACATATATATACATTATTCATGATAAGTAAAATACTAAGATAAATATAGAAATAACTATAAATATAATTGAAAGATTACAAATTGATAAAGACACTTCTTTATGTTCTTTACACGAAATATTTTTAAACATTTTAAATAGAACTTTAAACCAGCTTTCTGATACTGAGCGTAACTCAACACAACACGTAACGTATTAAAAAGCAGTATAAATGCGATTGTACGTTCACATTAAACTATGGTAACTACAATTTAGCGTTTCTATTCACTAGAACGCTATCGGCAAACGGATGAAATACCTATTGTGCAGGAGAAACTGCACAAAGGGATATCATGAAAAAGTAACGATCGTGCATATCTGTAATGCAAATTACGTCTTTGTCTACGAAAATTTTGCATCTATAGACCTGTTCTAGCAGCGATACAAAGCACTCAGTGTGAGGTTTCGTTTTTATACATGTCTTTTATTTTTTATTACATAAAACATTCAATATTCTATCTTGTAAATGTATCCATACGTATCCATACGAATATAATTTATTTTTTCTTAAAATGAATGACTCTACATATTCTAAAAGTTCCGAAGTTTCATAATGTGAGAAGCTAATATAAACTTGCTATTCTGCCAGTCATTAGATAAGTCGGGTTATAAAAGTCACTTCATAATCAATCGATGCAAGTTTACTAATGTGTGTGAATAAATACCTCAGCGTTTAGGCGTGGAGGCAAAGGGGGTTAAGCGTACTGTTAAGCCTTCCTTACACAGTAATTCCACTTTCACCTAGAATACGAATTGTCACATAATGAGACCGTGAAAAACACTCGCTACTCACAACTCCTTACTTCACGTTCGTATAGACGCAACCAATCACACAATGATAGACGCAAAGCTCCGCTGCACAGGGGCTATTTTCCTCTAAACTGTTTCTGTATGAAAATAATATTTTCGCGAATCGCTGTTTGATATTCTGATATCATTTCTGAAATAATATGATATGTTCCAGTTCATGTGTGGAGATACCCATTTATCGTTCGTGAGTTTGATGAAAATACTTAACCATGTCATTATGCTCCAAATGGCGCACGTAGAGTTTTATAATTTGGAGTCCTTTATTTTAACGATTCGCCCATTTACTTCAACTTTCATAGCGGTACAGCGCATATTTGAGCGGGCTTTTACCGTGTATTATGTTATGTTGTTACTGTTCTTTATATTAATTAACGACATAATGACGTAGCAAAGCAGGATTTTATTAATACATAATATTATAACTTGTACAAGTGCTGATAAAATTAAGTGTTCGTTATAACAGTATTGGAAATTATATATAAAAGGATACTTCCTCATATTTGTGGGATATTTGCACACCAAAGCGCAGCATAACTTGGTTGAAAATTTCTGTGATCAAAAGAGCAAGTATTGAGAAATTGCGGAACAAGAAATGTGAATGCAATATGCCGTTATGTATTCAGGATCGAATAGCGTATTATTAATGCAGGGATGTGGGTCCCCAGCGTCACATTTAACGAAATTTGAAGTGACTTTCGTGTTCGTGATAAAAATTGTCGTTTGTATCGAAGATTTTATGATAATTCTAGTTACATAAATAGGATTTCATATCTTGTATCTTTTATAATAAAAACTTCTGAGTCTTTGAAGTGTTTAGGTGTGCGCTCCGTATTAAAATTAGTAAAATTAAAAACTCAACCAAAGTAACACAGCGAGTGATTTCAGCTTCTAACTTAAATAAGTTATTCATGATGAGCTTAGAGTGCGGACATAATTTTATTAAGTTAATTTGTTATACTTAGCTTTACAAAGCCACAGAATGGGGGACGGTAATTCTGCTGCGGCTAATTTACTCGAATGCTGTGTTTGCGAAGACTTGGCAAGTGGTGTCGAAATAGTATCATAATCCTTCCTTGGAGAATTTTTAAACATTGTAGTATACTCCCATTAGGTAATCTATTGAAAAAATTAAGACTTACACCAAAAAATCCTTAAAAATATCGTTTCGTTCAGTTCGGTCATCGGTTTTAGTTTTTCGTCTATTATTGTAGTGATTATACTAATTTTAATGTACCTCTATCATACATGGCACGAAACTACATTGCTAAGCTTTCTCGCATCTCGATGTATGTGTGATAGTGATGAAACACGGAACGTGTAGTTTATAGTCGGTTTTTTCAAAAAAAGAGCGAAAAGCAGGTTTAGAAAGCTTTTTTTTTATAACTATTTGGTAAAATAGGTTAATGAAAATTCACTAGTAATGTATAAATTTGTTGCCAACCTAACTTACTAGTCATTATAATAACACAAAAATATTAATGGTACCCAATTTATTCAAACTAGACGAAAGCTGAATATCAAGTATTATATAGTATAT
Source organism: Colias croceus (assembly GCF_905220415.1). Taxonomy (NCBI): domain Eukaryota; kingdom Metazoa; phylum Arthropoda; class Insecta; order Lepidoptera; family Pieridae; genus Colias; species Colias croceus. The sequence continues at coordinate 4,943,037 of NC_059552.1, read as the reverse complement.
AGGTACCTTCTTATTGTTCATACTTTTCAATGGATTGGTTGGTGCTTATGAGATATTTTATCGCAATTTTTCTTGCTTTAAATGATTTAAGAGCAAATTTTAAAAATCTTTATTCACATGGGACTCTCGATAATTTATTCTATAACTGTTATAGATTTTTTATTTTATATTTGATATTCATTTTACTAATTTAACGAATGCTGACTTGAACTTTGAATTTCTATTAGAAAATTTTGCTATCATTTAGGTTAGTAGAAGTAAAGGTAAACTGAGCAGCCTACTCTTGCCTCGATAGAGCCACGTCCACACAGACCGAGCAAGAGCAGCCTCGCACGGAAAATGCTTCGCGAGGCTGCTCGTTTTGTGTGGACTAGCCAGTATTATGTTTCAACGTGGCTAAATGTAGGATTGTCACATATTAGTAAATAGATAAATATCATTTAGATAAGTGTCAGTTTACTATTGACCTAAATGACAGCAATATTTTCTAATGGATTCTTTAACAACGTTGCACTTAAAGATAAAAGCTTTAATAAGAGTTAAAGTTAATGGCATGGATCTTTTAATATTACAGACTTGAAATACCTTTTTATGCGTTTATTGTCTGATTATATATTATATATAATTTTGTTGCTTGGTGAGTGAATAATATAATACTTATAGCATACCTTGCTTTTTCTTAGGATATAAAAATAAAGAATATTATTAAAGTTTTAAATTAAAGGTGTAATCGTGTGCGTTTTACAGATAATAATTTAGATTCTTACACGCAAACTTAAATTTTATGGCACTTTCCCTAAAGTCATTAGTAAAAAGCTCATAAAAGAGGAACATTAACTTTGATTAAACGCTATTCTACTTAACCGCAGACTTGTTACATAAAAACTGTAACAGTGCGAGCATAAAAGTTATTTCCTCAAATTATAGTGGGATATCTCGGACCGTTCAGGCGAATATGCGAGTTTTTGTTGGATTTTAGCGGAAAAGCCCGAAATCTGTTGTATTAGTAAAGCAATTTGTCGTCGGTCCGCTCGCGCCGCGCCGCGAACTTTTCTAATCTAAACTGTTGGCCGGGTCGCGTTCAATCTTCGTGAAACTCCTTCACTGTCCACTCACGCCGCCGGACCTCTCACGATAGATAAGAATGCCCGGATATTACCGTCACAGACTAGTGCTTTTTATACCCCTAACAGATAATATTCTCGTTCAATTTTTCATACTTATTTATACTTCCATACTGCCATTGTTTACATTATAATATGTAGGTCGATACATATCCAATCACTAGATATATCTTGAACTCAAACAATGGGATCGATTCACAGTTGAGTGAACAATTCAACTCCTAAAATGTTGTATTACAAAGACAGGTGTGCTTGTCTTTTGGTTTTGTAGCTAGTTAGAAATGTCTTCATATAGTTATAAAAAACAGCATGGTTTATTTGCGAAAATTATAACTTTTTCAATCTAACTCTCTTGGGCAATGATATATGAGTGTGGAGGGATTATAATCAGCCTCCATCAGACTTTAATTCCCCTAAAGGTCTCAACTTGTCAGGCTCTACGCTGTCTGTGACATGGGGGTCCTTTAATTTTGACGTATGCATTTTTATTACTTGTTTCATTTCCAACGCCCGAAACTGAATTTTATATTAGGGAAAGGGTTGTAGGCGCATGTATTTGTTGGCCTTTTTTAATTAAGGGTGGGTTACGCAGCAGAAATTCTATTACAATTTTATATAATTTCAGCTTCAATTATAAAACAAAATTATCCTGATACAATGTCACGGAAATTCTACGTAGGTACAAAATAAAGACGGCTTATCAAATTAAAAGGATAAAATGTTAAAATGGGTTAATCTCGCTATAAAAACAAATGTGATCTACCCAGAAAAGCTAGAGATATTTTGTAAAAAGTGCAAAACCATGATATGACGAAGAATTTAAATCAAAATGAAAACAATTGTAAAGCAAACTATAATTCGATCTTTAAAGCAAAGCACTTTATATTTTTTGCCTCGACAAAAATTCTAGCATCAGCATAAAAATCATTTAACGTGCGATTTTTTGTCTAAAATTACAGAAACGAGCGTACTCATGTAACTTTAAATTAGTAAGTCGCTAATGAAGATTTTTCCGATGTTTCGTTTTGTTAAAAATGTCCGCAGACGAAGTTAATCCTCTACGCTATATAAACTATTTTTAAACACAAATTTCGTCGCTTTAACGAGGGTAACTTGCAATTAGAAATTTAGAGTACCTACTGTTAACATTGAATGGCTAATGAGATATTTTGTTTTTTATAATTGAACCAATAAATGTCAGAGTCAAATGCAGAATATATTTAAAAACAAACTTAGTAAATTTATAACGGTGATGATTACAGGAACTATTATATTATGTAAATCTATAATATAAAAATTAATCCCAAAATGTGTTGGTAAGCGCATAACTTGAAAACGGCTGAACCGATTTCGTTAATTCTTTTTTATTATATTCCTTGAAGTACGAGGATGGTTCTTATGTAGAGAAAACGAAAATATGTACCACGGGAGAAGCCGGGGCGGACTGCTAGTCTTATATATAAAAATGAATTTCAAAATGTGTTGGTAAGCGCATAACTCGAGAACGGCTCAACCGATTTCGATAATTCTTTTTTTATTATATTCCTTGAAGTACGAGGATGGTTCATATGTAGAGAAAACGAAAATATGTACCACGGGCGAAGCCGGGGCGGACTGCTAGTCTTATATATAAAAATGAATCACAAAATGTGTTGGTAAGCGCATAACTCGAGAACGGCTCAACCGATTTCGATAATTCTTTTTTTATTATATTCCTTGAAGTACGAGGATGGTTCTTATGTAGAGAAAACGAAAACATGTACCACGGGCGAAGCCGGGGCGGACCGCTAGTATGAAATAAACATGATCGTAAGTAAGTTCTTTATCTCATTAAAAGTCACCCCGAGCAGTAAGTACGAGCAAGATAACAGTTAATTTAAATATTATGATGTGAACACAATTAAATCTCATTTACATATCTTAGGTAGACAGAAACCTAAAAATAAATCATTTGACAAATTTGATGTGATAAGGGTTCGTGACTTGGTTAGCCCTAATTTAGTAAGTTATTTTTATTTTTTTGCGACACACCCTCGTTTTTATGTGTCAAAAATAAATAGAGATACTAGATACCTACATATTTACGTTACATTTATGTAAAACTTTGGTTGTAAGCTGTCATCATAACATTCAATTAAATATAGGTACCTACATTACGAAATATAGCGTTTATTATACAGGGTGGAAGGTTAAGATGGGGCATGAAGGGCAGATACCTTAACCGTTGTAGCTACATGAAAACGTTCTTAGGAGACTATCCTTAAATTCTTGAGAAATTTTAATCTGCATTCACAGATTTTTGAAAAAATGTACGGTCAGCAAGGAAATCGGCAGTTTTCAAAAAAAATTTTTTTGATGCCAATCGATCCAGTTTCTCATGGGGATCAAAACACTCTAAAAGACCAACTGAGGTATGAGTACTAGAAAAGTCAGAAATCGCGAAAAACTATTTTCATTCATGAACAAGTAAAAAGACAAAGGCACAGCAGCATAACATGCCAGCGACGCGGGGCGTGAGCGGGCGTTGGCTGGCAGCTCGTGCACGAAATGAAAAATTATTTAAATTTGAATATCGAACGAACACGTCACATTTTAAACAATAACACATAGAAAACATAAGTTACCAAAAGTTACTCTGTCTTCACTAAAAATGTCCTTAAATAATTTGGAACGTTTAGATGTTAGAGGCTTACTTTTTAAATAATAAAAACCCAACAGTTGCATTGGAATGGTACAGGAATGAATACCCAATGCGACATGTATCGACGCGAAAGGTAAAAGCGAATCTTGTAAAAAATCTAGCAGAAAATGATATCAATGCTCAAGAACTAAAAGATTCACTTTCTGCAATACTTTACGGAATTCACCCAAATAAGTTGTCGGCTGCTACGCGCTCAGTAGTAAAACGAACAAACCTATGTTTACGTCAAAACGGTGACCACTTTGAGAATCTCATATCATAAGTTTTATGTAAATTATTTCAGAAATTCTGGAATTATCACCATTTTAAATGTTGTTTTTTTGTTATTATTTTGTTATTTTTTATTTTCTTTGACAACCGTTTAATTAAAATAATGTTTCTTCTTATTATCAGTATGTGTTTTAATAATCAGAAACAAAAAATATTGAAGCCTGAAAATCTCTTTGGAGTTTTCTATTAGCGCATCTTTTGTTGAATCACTTATTTTCTTAGTGAATGTGTGGAAATAGTTTTTCGCGATTCCTGACTTTTCTAGTACTCATACCTCAGTTGGTCTTTTAGAGTGTTTTGATCCCCATGAGAAACTGGATCGATTGGCATCAAAAAAAATTTTTTTGAAAACTGCCGATTTCCTTGCTGACCGTACATTTTTTCAAAAATCTGTGAATGCAGATTAAAATTTCTCAAGAATTTAAGGATAGTCTCCTAAGAACGTTTTCATGTAGCTACAACGGTTAAGGTACCTGCCCTTCATGCCCCATCTTAACCTTCCACCCTGTATAACAATATAAGATATAAATCATCTATTAATCTGTTTGAAAATTCTTAAATTTCTAAATGTTGTGCTCACGGGAAATCATGAGAAAATATATAACAATTTAAATTGAGCTCTTTCGTGCAGAACATTTACAAAATAGCATACAAACTTCGCAAAACGAATATCGATAATCGTGAACCAAATTGGAATCAAATAACATCGTATAATGAAAACCAATAATACAAGTGTGTAACAGATGGTGTATCAATAATGACACAAACAATCTCGAGCTACAAATGTGTCTATATAAGGATTTTTCTTTTCTGTGTTTGTAACAATAATAGATTCGCTCTACTAGTGTTTGATTTAATGCTAGAATCCATCAAGCGTAATAGATTCTGTAATTAAGAACAAGGACGTATATTAGGAATAATTTAATTTAATTTAATTAATATCTATTATTTATTTATTTAGTTAATATTCTACAAGAACAAACATAGACGTATATAAGCAAACTATTCTTGCTGTAATATAGAGAGCAATCTGTCCATTTCATATTCATTTGTACAAACTGACAAAATGCCGTATATTCTCTACCATTGTACCGACCTTTCCCGCTCATCACACGATATTCGTATTCGGCTGTGCGCTGCGGCAGTATTTAAGACATGCTGTAATGATGACGTCACGTAATTTGTTCCGTGGGGCTAATGCGTCACAGGTGTCGCACCGAAACGATGACAAGCGCGCTAATTGTTTCGTGTTTATGCAAACAAATTAATGTCGGGCGTAGCTTCCCGCTATTAAATACACTGGCGTAACAAAATTCACTTTGGGCGCGTGTCATACGGCTCATAAGTGATTTTAGATAGTTAAGAACTTACCTGCCTATGAATAATGCATGATGTAAGTGGAATAAGGCTGTTGGAGGTTATATATGCGACTGGATCTGGGTTATAAACTAGAGTGTATTATGACATTCGGAGGCATGTTTTTCTAGTTTAAGCTCTTTAGTTTTTAAGGGATCAAAATTAACTCAACGGTTCAAGTTGCGTGATGCTCTAACAACTATTTAATTTCTTAAGGACCGACTGACGTGGCGTATAGGTACGTAATCATTTTAGTCAATATACTTAATTTATGCTTTAATATATTTTAATTATAATATAACGAATATGTTTTAATTTATATTCCCTTAATATAAAGCTCTAAGCTTATTTTGTCCACAAAATATACTATACCTACCTACTGATAGAAATGTAAATTAAATTGAAGTACTATTGACAATTTAAGAAAGATTAATAACAATAATAACTGTATCAAGAGCCTTGACTAGTCTGCGATGATAGTTTGTGAAAATTAATTATTTAAAAATCGATTTGATTATAGAATAGAGCTATAACAAAATAATGCAAGAGCGAACTCGTAGGCGGATTTTAATTAATAATTTTATCAAAGGTAGGTATGGGTACAACACCAAATATGCCAGCCTTAAATTCTTAAAAGCGATACTTTAATAGAAATTGTTGGGAGGCGAATGTTTGTAAGGTTTCACGATAAAACTAATTAATTAATTTTGAAAGGATCTTATTTGGCAAAGCTTTAGGTGAAGATTATGTTTAGTTTACCTTTAAGGCTAATTTTGAAAACGGAGAACTTGGTTGTGTTAGTAGAAAACTCAAATATTATTATTGTATAAGAAATTTTGCTTTCATAATATTTATAAGTAGATTTTAATCTTTACATAGAGTTAAAAAATACAGTAATAAGTTAGTACTTATTCAAATATAAATAAGTATCTAGGGTTCTCGGTTCTAATCTATACTAATATTTTAAAACTGAAGAGTTTGTTTGTTTGTTTGTTTGAACGCGCTAATCTGGGGAACTACTGGTCCGATTTGAAAAATTATTTCGGTGTTAGAAAGCCCATTTATCGAGGAAGGTTATAGGCTATATAATATCATCACGCTACGACCAACAGGGGTGGAGCCACGGGGGTGAAACCGCGCGGAGCAGCTAGTCATGTATAAATTAGGTACATTTCAAGTAACGCGTAGGTAAGCTGGTTATAAATATTAATTATTGACCTAATCTCTACCATTAAGTATAGTTATAATATGTATTAACTATAGACCTTGCCTTTGTTTTCTTCGACCGTATTGCTTATCAAATACGAACACTTGCATGTTGGCTAATAAAGTTTACGTTTCATCCGCCATTCGAGCTTGTTAGAGGGTTTCATGAAAAACTTTCGGGTAAGATGGGTCGAGTAAAATGCGGATAACGAGGAACTTGATGTGCTACGTGATCTTTCAAGACACAAGTCCATTGTGCCGACTTTTTCAATTATCTCGCTTAATTGATATGAATTTATAGCTGTCATTGTTTTATACGCTATCACGTTTATTACGCTACAGTGAAAATCTGTCTGAGTATTATAATTTGAGACTTGACACTGAAAAGTATTTTCAAAAGAGTGTTTTCACTACCTATTTCTACGGTAAAGTTAAGATATTTTCTTAGACAAACGATTTAGACCTGTCTTATCACAGCTCGGAAAAACGTTTTTTTCTTTTTGCACCACAGAAGCACTCAGAAATCATACTAACCGACTCTAAAGAACTGTCCCATCCATAGTTTCACTGAAACTCATGGAACACTATTTAACCCTCAAATGTAAATCCTCGTTAGCCTAAAAGCAATATACCTATCAACAAATTATATACCTAACAATGTACCTACAAGAAAATATTTCCCACAGATTTCTCTAAATAGTCTCTAAAATTCTTCTCCACTTTTATTACAATCCATTTTTCAATATTCGTATCACAAAAAACTCAGTATAAACAGAAAACTGATCGTGGAAAATATGTTAATGATTCCTCATTATAATAAAGATAAATAGACGCATATAATAATCGTCGGCGTTATAGCGCTAATAGGAAACCCGGCCACATGTGGTAATAATTAATCAGACCACAATCTATGAGATACTGACAATATATTGGCATGTGATGACATATTTAAACATGTTGCTGAAAGGAACTTCGAAATTATAGAGCTATAATTTCGAAGTGTCCCTTCATATCATATCGTATCATAATTAAAATTTACAGAATTCCACGACAATGGCCATATAGTATTTTAAACGTCATATTAGTTAACTTAGAATTTTAAAATTCAATACAAACAAACTTGTTTATAAATGAATCATTTTATTACAAAACGTTCTACAAAAGTTGAGCATTAAAGTATTAAAACACGTAAAGATAAATACAATATATCTCGTAAATCGTTCAATACATTTCTTCGAGGGAAGTCATGAAATTTTCCGGAACCTGTGAATTATCCACATGTCGTTTTCTAAACACTGATGTAATCAATGTCGCTTTCTCAGTGGGCACATTCGTTTCCTTTTTTCCTTGTACCTTTTTATTTTTCTTGTTTGTTTTTCTTTTCGTAGCCGTCAGAATTAAATCAGCTTCGGGCGATTCGCAGGGCAAAGATTGTTGTACGCTGTACACTTGGCACGTCGTTGAAGAAAAACTTTTTGTAACGTTCTGTTGATCTGCTATTAATTGATTACTCGTCTCTTTCACTTTCAACGCGTAGATTTCCCCATTCTCATTGTATTTGATTACTGATACGGATTTATTTCGTTTAGGCTTCGACCTTTTAGGTTTCTTTTCAATTTTAGGAACGTTGTCGAATTTCACACTACGTCTTTCCCGGATAATGTTTTCTTGATTCGTATAGGTGTTGTCTTGGAAGCGATCGGCATTCATTTGAGTGTTAACAACATGATTATGTATTTTATGCGCGTTCACTGCTCTTTCCATACAAGCGGCACAGTTGCGGCACGACGGGTCTATGAACACGGTCTGCAGGTCACTGGATTTCATCGTATTAGCTTGCGTGTTTACATTTAACATTATATTTTTCCCAACCTGTGGCCTCTTTTTTATAATCATGGAATTGTTGTTAGTCGTTTCATAGGCAAATCCTATACGGTTTTTTCCTGTGAGCAGAAAAAAATATTATATAACATTTAGAAATAATGTTGCAAACATTTAATAGGTACTTTTATAAACGAATGTTATACTTTTCTAGAGCACTTTGATACAAAAGTTTATATGAAAGTAACATAACTATGCTAACGAGGTAAGTGTGGAGTGTTGAGAAATTTTAATTAAGTATTTCAAGGATTCAAACTAAAAAGGTAAAAGTAAATCAAAGCGAAGCGCCTCACCTAACGCTTGTGGCACGAGTGTAAGTAGCGCATACAACAATAGCGGACTCATTAGTTCCATTTGCTCAGTTCTCACTCAGAAGGTGTCTCCTCTGTACCTGACAATCTTCTTACACTAACAAGCTTCGTTACGAACCCGAGTTTAACAAAACGCACACTTCGTTGCTCACGTCGAGTGCCTTCAAGGTTTACAAATGTTCTTATCTCATGTTCGTCCTATTAACGAACAATTAACTCGTCAACTGCAGCGACTGTGATAGAAATCGAATGATTCGCTTCTCTGTAATGCGAACGCTGAAACTAAATCACGTTTCAGTGGAGCGCTTAAAGACTGTCGTCCAGAAGTCGAGACGGGGCTTATATGAGCGCAACTATATAAGCAATTTGTTCGGATATATACCAATATTTACTCGGTTTACGTGGGGCGGCTGTTCGACAATCGAATGTTTGATTTCCTCCAGTCTCGGCTGGGGGCTATTGTTAACGTGTTTATATGTTTATGTTAGGTTACCGATAACTGGACAGTTGCATCCGTGCGATACTATGTCACAATAGACTGACGTACTTGCAATTGCTTTGTTATACTAGGATTACTCTTGTAAGTGTTCACACTCCATAAATTTGATATAACTGCTTTGGAAATACAATAAGATGGCAAAACCTGCAGTTAAACAATATAAGTGTACTTACATTGTTTAACTGCACTGAAATATCTGTATTGTGGTATTTTATAGCTTTTTGGATGAAAGGTATGTAAAGTGCTTACCTACTTAGAATAGAAAGTAGATAACTGATCTATATACTTAAATATACATACCTATGTATTTATAAATTTATATATCAATATCGGGTCTGTCGGCTGAATATCATGAGACTACCTTACCTTGCCTTATCATATACATAACATATTAGCAATTTTTGGAATATTCTTTTGCGTGAATTAAGTATGAGATTTATTTATATGAGATAAATGATTCATACCTATTTGAATATATACAAATACTAAATAAAATAAAAATTTAGATTTTCATATTTTAGTTTTATAGAATTCAAATGCTTTATGCATATTATTTACACAGGTGGCCGGTTGGTCAAGCGTCGCCCCGGAAAGGCAGAAGACTTGAGTTTGAATCCCACCTCGTAATCGAATTTATTTTATTCTTTAAAAAATATTATGAAAATAAAATTTAAAGAAAATAATTAAAATAAATATATCAAGCAATTAAAAAGTTCCTACAACCATAGGCACCAAATAACATCATATAAACAAACAGATCTCATTATGAAATAATTTTCTCGAAATACTCTGGAGAATTTAAACATACAATTTTTCCACAAACATATTATATAGTAAAACAATAAAAAGGCTCGCTCCTGTCGTGGGTTTACTCATTACTCATGAAAGGATGTGACTTTTATGACGCAATGGACCGTTTTACATTATTTGTAGGTACAGCAATTCGTTTGAGATATTATTGTAACATTTAGGAGAGATTTTCTTTTAACTCAGGTGTGCACGTGAAATAAGGCTTTTCGTATTATGTGATTGTTTCAGTTTTGTATATTTTGTATGTAGAAATAACTTACAAATAGAGTGTCTAAGAAATAATTGTGTTTCGTAGACTTGTGTTATAACTGTATACTTTTGAGACATGTTTGATTCAATTTACGTATTATATTGTATGTGTATAATTTATTTAATAACACCCGGTTTTTGCATGTCATTATTATAACATCATCCTGTAGTTACATTTTATGTGTTGCAAAACCAGTAAAAATATTTTATAATTCAATAATATTTTATTTATTACAATTTACATGGATAGTCGTTTTATTTATTTGTATGCTTTATTGTACGTACATAACAGGACAAAGAAACTTAATCAATGATTTGATACGATAAATGTACGGTTATATGGTGCATAGTCTATGATTATATTATCTAAAGGAATCAAATCAAATCTTGGAATAAATTTAATCCAAGTTATTAGTCAATAATAGTTAATATACTTGGTAGAGTCACTTTAACAAGATTTAAAATATAAGTTCATACATAATACATTCAAATAAAAGATAACCTGCGTCCTAAGAAGGGTGAAGATGTAAAAAAATGTATGTTTAAGACTTCGCCAATTTAGAAATGATGTCATTGATACAATATCAAAATAAGTCAATTAAATACACAATTCCCAGGATTTGATATAAACCAACGACGTCATAATATAAACTGAATTATTTCCAAAAATATTTAGTGAGAAAGCTGAACCTGAAATAGAAAAGTGTCATTGATTATCCTGACCTTTCGAGTCTACTAGATTATATCCTAGACTAATATCTATAATAATAATAGATAAATAATATTTGTGAAGAGAAAATCGTTCAGTAACCGTGATTACTTCAATTCCATTAATATAAATAAATCTTTTACGATTTCCTTCGAGAAATATTATGTACACGTGTAACAGAAACATTTTTGTGATTTAATACCTATATTAATAATTATAATTATTTAGGAATTGTTTAATAATGTAGTTATTATATTCAGCTGATATACGTGATTTTACCATTGTGCTAGGTAAAAAGTATCTTTATTAATTGGAGTTTAAATTAATGAAAAACCTGAAACCTACATCTTATAATATTATGATGTTCTACAGACTACAATACTACGGCTCCTACCTAAAATAAAATCAAAAAACTATCTACTTAATATTTAGTAGTATAGAAAGAAAATTTTAATAAATATATTTACCTATGCCATTAAATTATGCATACGTAGTATACGTATACACTTTCAGATAAAAATGTAACGTAGCTTAAATGAAATGAATTTCCCCAGGCCAAACTAACGTCCCCGCGGTACAAACTCATTTTGCTTATCAATGTTCATGCGTACACGTTATCTTCTCGTATATTCTTTAAAATTTTATAATTGCATCCTGTAAAACAACGTGTTAAAGTCGTTTTTTGTTATTTTTTTGTACTTCGGCGTTTGAGAACAACGCTTTGTTTTGTAAGTTAATTTTATATGGTGAAAATTGAAAAAATACGTGATATTATGATAATAAACACGCGTTATTGATAAATATTTACTTATGATAGGTATGAGATGAAATTGAAGTTGTTTATTGGACTCCAATTCATTTTTTCTTATTAAAATAATTACCTACATATAATTATTTCTAAAATGTAATGAAGTTTAATTCTAGTAGAGCATTTTCTATATGAACAAAAGTATCGTAAAAATTTAATTATATTGTAAAGTATTAATAAGACTCTGAAGTGGAGATAAGGTGAACACAAATAGGTATGATTTTAATAATATTCGGTACGTAATTGGACATATATTACGCGGGCGGAACCGTAGCGGGCGTATAATAGCCGTTTGATGCTAATTCTATTGGCAATACGAAAGTTTAACAGTCTCATAGACATCCAAACAGAACAAGTAATAACAACTAGACTCTAACCGCACCATTATGGAGAAGTTCCCGGTGATATAATTGGATAATATTAACTTTTGGCTAAATAAGCGGAGCCAGACGGTAAACGTGGGTTTTATATTGAATTACCTTTACTTATATTTAATTTTTTGCTGTGATTATTGTGATTTCATGTGACTAGTCTATTCTTGATCAGTGATTATCTAATATCTAATATGTATGGATGTATGGATGTATGGATGTTTGTTACTCTTTCACGTAAAAACTACTGAACCGATTACAATGAAATTTAGCACACATATAGAGGGTAACTTGGATTAACACATAGGATAGTTTTTATCCCGGAAATCAAACGGGAACGGGAACTATGCGGGTTTTCCTTTGCAAACGCGGGCGAAGCCGCGGGCGGAAATCTAGTTTTAACATAATAATATGATCAAACATCTATAAATCTTTGCTTCTATTGCATTTCATTCAATTGACTATAAAATATTATATGTACAATATGAAATTGAAGGTAGATTGAACCTCTATATATACCTGATAGCAAACCTGATAATAATTAGGTACCTAATTATAAAAAATGTCTGTTGTCTCTTATAAGGTTGATCACCTTCTTGGATAGAAAGAAAATTAACCTATGAAACAGATGTAACTGCCCACGGTAATTCACTTACATCACAAATACCTCCAACCAGAACAACGATGCAAAGCTATTCGAATAGGTGCTTGCTCATTGCTCAGTTAGAAGTTTTATCTTTTTCGACATATGTCACGCCTGTTTTACCTGAAGGAATCCGTATTATGTTCATCCACGTATTTTGGGATTTAGGCCAAATTTTCATAATTCAGAAATTCTTCATCTGTTACTGCTTATGAAAACGGACAACCATACTACCAAATTTAAACTCTATGTATAATTTGTGTAATCCCTCCCAGAAATAATATTTTGGAATGTGCCCATTTTAATACAGAATTAAATGCTGGACCTATTTACATAAAAAATTTAAAACAACGGTTTAATTACGTTTCATTATAATTGAGGATATTTGTATAAGCCACATTGTTTAAATGGATTAATTAATATTGGTTTTTGATCAGATACGAATAAAATGTTCTATGATGTGTGAATATTAATTTTGAGCTAATATAATACTGATGTAAATATGTATTCTTCGTATTTTTAGTTATAAAAGATAAGTGACGTATTTCATCCTCATTAAGTACATTAATCATATGTACGATATAGTTAATGAATAAAAAAATTAATATGAAAAGTGTATTCTCTCCATATATCTCCATATATAAATATATTTTGAAGTAGTATGAGCTTATATAGCCACTATATTTAGCTTTCTCACACTTATAGCCATATAAACGCGTGTAAATAGGACGGTATATCACTAGCGTTCGTAATTCAATTTGCTTGGGTATGCTGTAAAGTGACGAAGCAGTTTATACCACCATATGTGCATTTCGTAACAATTCCGTATAATTAATTATAAGCCTAAAAGTTATATTCAATACTAAAAGGAAATATAATTAAGAACCAACCTCGTTTACGAAGAATCAGTAAAAATTCATTCTCCTGCTTCATTATTTTTATTTTTATAAACTCTTCTAGTGAACAAGCTTAAAGCTTACATTTATGAATCTCTACAGTTCACTCAATATCAACATAAAATGCAAATGGAACGCCACAAAGCATTGGATTTGTCCGTGTATCTTGTTCAGTAATGCACTAGCGTATCCCAAATAAGATAAAAGGAGTACAAATTGATAAGGAGCTTAGCATGCATTCTCGAGGATACCTATAAATTCTTTTCTCATTTTATCGGGCGGCGTGAGGTCATTTGTTTGTCTTACAGTGAAGTACGTGGCTCTGGGCCGCCATTTATATAGACGCAGCCCGCTCTTGACGGGAAATCAGCGCGTTTTCAGTGCATTTTTAAAGCGAACCAAAACGAAGCAAAACGTATTATGCCTTTAAAAGGGTTCTTTATGAATATTTTAACGCACGCTCTATGTACTATTTACGTTTAATAATGGGATTATGAAAAAATCCTTTGTTTAAAATGTGAATGATGGAGGCGTTGTTGAATGTTAAATGTTGAAAATTACATTTAATTGAATTAATACAAAATATACGCGTACTCGTAGTGATTAGTATAAAATGCAGTTGAAATTTATTTACCAGTACTTTATATTGTAGGAATTAAATGTTATGTATCTTTTATTTGTTAAAATTTTGAACCACTGCATTATCTATTGCAATTAATTTACATTTTCAAACAAGTAAACTTATATTTTGAAATAAATAGGTAGAGAGTCTATTATTATAATTTATAAAATATTTATTTCACGAGAAATAATGATTAGGTACCTACCTATGAATCTAGACACGCGGCAGCGTGTCAAGCCGAGTTCAAGCGAAGAGAACTGGCGAGCAGCAGCCGTGTGTATATTTACACGAACCATTTCGAGCCACTTTTCACCCCCTTATAACTCGAAAACTATTTAAGTTATATAAACCAAATTTGGTACATATCAAGAGGACCTCAAGATAAACAAGAACCTTAAATTTCATAAATACAGATTAAACAGTTGCGTTGATATTAATATCCAAAAATCGCAATTTTTAAGACTGACTGACTTATAGACATATATACAAAACCTAACCCACTTCCAGATGACCTAGAAAGTTCAAATTTTGTAATCAACTAGGTAATAGTGAGTGTACAAAGGAAAAAATCAGAAAATACTGAATTTATTTGTATTTAATTTTTTTTTCAATGACATAAATTTTGTTTGTATGGAAAAATGGAAAAGTTTAAAAAAAAAGAAAATAGTATATTCACCTTACTAGTCTTAAAAAATAGATCAAAACTAATGAGTGGCCGAAAAAAATTTTGAAATCCATCAATAAATGACTGAGATATAGATTATTGAAGTTTACATATTTTAGGACGAAACATCTGTAGATTCGAAGCGCCTCTGACATCACACTCACTCGCGCTAGTATCGCTAGGGCGGATTACTTCGATTGCATGATTTCTTTATTCAAAACTGTTATTAAACGTAAAATAAAAGAAAATTGTAATAAAAATATTGCCTTTATTGCTCATACAGTTAAAAATAATATTATATTTTACATATTCACATTTATTTACCTATTCTTTATTTATGATTGTTTAGTTTAGTTTTAATTTCAGTGTAAATAAATAAATAAATAAATAAAACCTTTATTTTGCTTTAAACATGGTATTCAATGGTGATAAAATTATATTAATATAGCACAAACATGTTTAGCCAATACAAGCATGCAAAAATAATTACCATAAATGGTGTAATGGAAGAAGGCTTCGTCGAAGGTCGAAATGATTTAATTTGCGTAATATTAATATGAGTGAAACATCTTTAGGCGCGTTTAGAGTAAAATTTCAAGATCGCGTCATGGCAATACCGTAACGTCATGGAGTAAGGCGACGATTCTTCTACAACAATCTTTGCATCTTGGTAATAGTGTGTGTACAAATTCACGCTGGATGTTTAGAAAATCATGTAATCTTTTAAACAGAAAACGAGTTTAAAAAATTGCAGATAATGACGGGGCAATGTGCGCTGACATTCATAACATACAAGAAAATATAGAAAATAATACTAAACAAATCATACAGAGAAACCGCAAGAAAAAAAATCGTATATAAAAAGTATTATATTTATAAAGTAAATCAAATTTGCAGAGTAATTTTCTGTACAAAAAGTAATGATATCCCACCAAAAACATAAATGTAAAAATTGGAGCCGAGTTCAATCGTTGACTTAATTTGCCAAAAAAAGAAATGAGATCTAAATGTGTGCCAAGTTCTGCAGACAGTCCAGAAATTTATTTACAAAGATGTATTAAGTTCTTAGGTTGACTGAAAACTCAATTGTTTTATTTTCCCTTAGAGAACAATGTTTATTCCAAAATATAACTTTTTTAATTTGAATAATATAATTATTTTCACAAAGCAAACAACTAATGACCTATTGAACCCCATAATTTGATGAGGCTAGTTTTACATACTGTTTATATTTTGTGAGGTTCTAAAAACTAGCCTCATCAAATTATGGGGTTCAATAGGTCATTAGTTGTTTGCTTTGTGAAAATAATTATATTATTCAAATTAAAAAAGTTATATTTTGGAATAAACATTGTTCTCTAAGGGAAAATAAAACAATTGAGTTTTCAGTCAACCTAAGAACTTAATACATCTTTGTAAATAAATTTCTGGACTGTCTGCAGAACTTGGCACACATTTAGATCTCATTTCTTTTTTTGGCAAATTAAGTCAACGATTGAACTCGGCTCCAATTTTTACATTTATGTTTTTGGTGGGATTACAATTACAACATTGATTTTTAATTTAATAAAAAACCTATTTAAATCGTTAATAAACAGTTATAAAATAGTCACGAAATATACATAAGCATATGCTGTTAGATTTATAACACAGAATATTATTTTCTTGCGTATCACATGAACTGTTTCTTTCTTTATGAAGCTGAATTGTATTGTGTATTTTTCTTACGACGTACGCGATCAGTTGGCAAAAGTGGTGATGGTTTGATGAATGGCCTTAACTGTAGCGGCTAAGCTGTGGACAGAGCTGGATTTTAGTTTAATATTTCTTTTATTATTTGTTTATTTATGGGCAATATTGTGCAATTGAAAGGTCGAAAATAAGTGTCATTATTGTATAGTCATATGTTGATTTTTAATAATTCAAATATGTGGATCTAAGGAAATGAGTAGTAAATATTCAATTCTCAACGCAACTGCCTAACTAACATAGTTAAGAAGACCTACATATTTTCACATTTAGAATAACATTTCTTGTGTTCATAAGTTGCCTGTGTAACACTAAACATAAGCGCAGTTTTCTGTCGCTCATAAAATTTCCGCCTAATCTATAATGGACCGCTATTTAATAACAAAGTCAAAGCAATACATTTTCCTTCGTCGAATCCATCCCTGTTTTCGCAACCCGCTGGCATCTGCATCCATCATAGCCGGCTCCTATCCACTCGTTTAATATTTCACTTCGATACGAGATGAAGTAACGAGTATTTACTCTACATTTTATAAAAAATTGATTGCCGGAACTCACTGCTTCTTATCGAATTTTTTGCTACGATGTTCTTTATTAATTTTGAACGTTTTCATCATTCGTGCTTCGCGCGAATTATTTAAAATATGTAAATACAAATTCAGCGTTCATATTTACATTAAGCTTTTTGTGTAGGTCTAAATTAACGATTCAGAGCTATTTTAAGAGTTCAAAGGTTATATTTATTTAAATGTAGGTATTTTCGAGATATTTTATAAAATTTGACGAAATAAGTTGTAATTACAATGTTATTGTGATACAATAGATTACAGTTTTTCGTTCATTTGCCATTGTCGTTTATGGAATTTCCACCGTCACGCTGAAACTAGGAGCATTTGAAACTGGAACGTTGTGAATGGCTCTTTTGACGCAAAAGCAACTGTAGGTATGCCATGTTTCCTGCAACCTTTGAAAAATCAAAAACCAAAGAACAACGAATACGAGAATGTTTGGGCGTATTTTTTTGAGGCAAGCACTAAAAGTCTTCAACTTTATCGATGAAGATAACCGAACTTAACTAAAATCAATATGTTTACTTCACCTAATACATAATTTCTACAATATTTTGTAGTCACAACCGAAACCGTAGTTCATTGTATATTTACAGATTTCGTTCCTAAAAGTTTGTAAATCAAGCAAAAAACTGAAGAGAAACAATAAAAATACGAACTTATTACTGAAAAAGTTCTCAGTTATTTTATTGAAAGTAAACAGATTAAATAAACGTCAACAGTAATTACGTTTTCGGTAATAGAGAAAGTTTTATAAAGTCCGTATTAAAAGTTGTAGTAAAAACAAAGCTTAGCGCTTGCGTTCTTATTTTTAATAAACCTAGATATCCTGCACAAGCCGGTGCTTACGTCTCATTAAAAACTAGGTCAATAGAGACTTTAACAATCCTATTTTCAAAGAGTTCATACAGCACCTCAGTTATTAACACCTGCACTATATACATAGGCTTGTAAAACTATTTACAATAGCTTATTATTCTAATGCTTAGTGAGAAATAAAGATATTATTTTTTTAAGAAACAAACTATCACAACATATGGCACCGTTTTTATTTTAAGTTATATTTAAAAACAGTTTTCTCAAAACCTGGTGGAAATATTTTAATCATTCTCCATACTCATAGAAATCGCTAGATTGTTTGCTTCGTACAATAAAAAAGCAAGACTCCACTTCTTAGAGCATAAATCCGTAATTGAAAAACAATATCCCTTATATCCAATGATATGAAAGCGACTAAAGCGATTTCTCTATACAAAAAGTGTATTCGTGAATTGCAATACCAATTCGGGCCATCAGTTTACTAAGCATGCTGTCTGATGGAATGCTCTGGTAATATTTGACATTTTCATTTCGGAATACACCACGACGAAATAACAGTTGTATGTAAAATCATATTATAATCAACGAGGGGTTGTCCAAATTGAAATATGATTACATTTGTTTCCAATTTACGGACAAATACGAAAACCAGGGAGTGATATAAAAAGTGGACATTTGGATCCTAATTTTATAGACATTAATAATTGTTTTTTTTTTGTTGTTACATTTTTCCAATTTGTTCTTCTCATCCTAGATACCAGGTATAAAATGTTATATAGGTATTATGTGTCGATGAGGGATTGGAAGTCAAGAATATTTCGATACGAATATATACCCAAGCTCGTTCAGAGCTTACAGAGGATCGACTTAAGCCACTATGGTAGCGTATAGGCACCATAATACCTAGAATGAAGTGAAAATCTACATCAAGCAATCAAAAGGCTTCTCTAGGAAGATTGTTAAAAGACGTAGCATGTTTTTGAGGTTGATAATTATAATTATCGCTTTAAGATTTACAGATTTATATTCCGGTGATACCGATATCTTTGATTAAATATTTGTAGACATTTACTTAGAATCAAAGATTAGATTCTGTTAGATTATTTATTCTACAAAGATACATGATATTATTTACATAGAGTAGAGTTATAGGTCATGCTACTTCTTTTGTCAATTGTACAATGAGGTTAACCTCACAAAATAGGCCTTACATTGTGACCCAATTAATATCGCAGCATTTTCGCTTCTCACCTCTATATACAACAATAAGTGTAAGTTAGTGCGAAATAATCAATGACCTGATTATTTCCACACGTGTCTCTATTCTTCACAAAGGCCTACGCTATTGAATAACCTCTAGTGAAACCAAAGTAATTCGATATGCCACATAAATAAATGTTTTTGTACGTCTTTGTATGATACTGTGAAATATGTATGTTGATCACGTTTCTAGAAAGAGCGATTTATCACTGATTGTACAAATCAGGGAAGTTGTTTTACGTTCAATTCAACAATATCTATTGAAGGTGTATTATTGAGAACGCTAAACAAGCTTTACCTGATAAAAATAATAATGCTGTGGCTGGTTGTAATTAATTCAATCAATAAATACCTAGTTTTATTTTAAACGGTACAGTTTTTTTTTATATTTTATATTATTTTATTTTTAAACTATCTATCTGCCTTAATAGCTATATGGATCGGCAATATATTGTCACATAGACTACCAACCCTAGGTTGTCCCTGCTAGGGAGAATTAATGAAAAGTTGAGTTTTTAATTAATACCTTGGATGGTTTCGTTTGACCCATATTCCCGGAACAAATATAATAATCAAATATTTGGAGAAATGCATTTAGTAATAACTGTAAATAGTATTTTAAATTATATTGGGAATTTTTAAAGTAAATATGATATTTTAAGATGATGACTTACCACAAAAGACGTACAGCTGCGTACCTACGTTTACTTTTCCCATTCTCTCGCGCAGCCTATAAAGGAATTCCTATCCTTATTGCCATAGCAATGCCGCAGGATTGGAACTGGACAAACATTAGCAGGTGTGAACTTGACACGCTTTCAGAACATTCGTAAAAATGGACCGGATTATCCCAAACGCTCACTCACAGTTGAGTGCCACGTTATTATTTCTACAGATTATACACCCGATGTAATTTTTCAGATCGTTATGTACGAAACAAACACGTTTTAACATGTTTATTTGAGACAAGCGTTTGTTTGGTCATGTTGGCAGCTTTGATGGCTAATCGTTTACATGTGTATTTTTTTAATCCCAAATCCGATGTTGTTTATTACATTTCGATGTTCCATTTTCATAGAATTTCGAATTCAGATTTAAAATTATAATTCCACGAACGATGAAATATAGATTATTTTGATTCCGATTGAAAAAAAGAAATGTTTTAATCGATAATAATTATTTTCATACTCTCATAACATTCAAATGATATTTAGATTTAGGGTATTATGACAACATAATATTATGATTTCTATAATTACTATCAGAAACATTTTGCGTTTTAAAGTTTATGCTAACGTACTAAACTGAATTAATAAATAACTCCAGTTGAAATATTGTACTACGCTCACAATTCAAACACTGAATTAAAGGCTGACCAATCTCCAAATATATTGGTAAATAGAAGTTTAAAATTGTTGTGGCAATATTTAGGTATAGCTATTCCGTTACTGTCTAAATGTGCTTAAAAGCTTAAATTTAAACCATGATGATACAGCGCATATTTGTTATTTATTATCTTCATTGTTCAATAAAAAAACGATTCAAAGCAATCTAGGCTCTTCATAAAGCATTATAAGCCATCGGCTGTCGAGTTATAAAACGTTAATCGACTTTCATTGTCTTATCTTTATAACTTCGCCTTGAGCTTAACATTTTCTTGCACGCACAAAGTTACGGCTCCTTTAATAGCGAAGTTTTGATGAAATTAGTAAGTGATAGAAATGTCGCACGCAGTTTCGTGAACCCTTCGGACATTCCTACTGTGTTCCTAATTGATTTGTTGTGGTTCGGACCCGAAACATTTACGTACATAGTTTTATTCTTGCTAACAATTGCTTTTCTATTCGGCCGTGTGCGTATATTATAATTTAGCTAGAACTAGAATCTTTCTTACTACCAAAATAGTAGAAACTAAATCCTGTAGGTAGAATAATTTGCAATTTGGAGTTTTATCTGAAATATTTTTTTAATAAAAATATTTATGAAAACTGTATGTAGGTCAGATTATTATCTGTAAATTATAAATTTATTTATATATTAAATGCATAAAATTTATTGGTGAGTATTCCTTTAATATTTTAAGGGATCTAACTCACCAATAAATTTTATGCCAATTTGGAGACCCTTGCTTTAATACATGTCAGAAGACTAGACCAGTCGCCTTATTGTCTATGAACTACCTATTCAAATTCAATATTCGTCTTTAGTTCACTGTTAACTGAAAGTGACACGAATTATTATGTACATTACATAAAGATACATACTAACATGAAACAATCATTGATTTGCATATCATCGCAGAGTTTGAGATAGAACAGACTAAAGTGGATGCTAAGGCACAATTAAAATCCCATAACTGCGATTATAAGGAATTAACGTAGCGTAAAATCAGTTTGTCTATACTGACAGTCCTACACAAAATAATTGAGCAGTTATGTTAATGAGGAGCAAGCTGAACTGACGCCAAAACGTTGTCCGCGCAGCTTTATGCAAATCGTGCGGCGCGCTGTGTCGCTCGCTGTAAATCCCATCCACGCTGATTTCGTGTTTATTCTCCTTATTAATGCTAGTTAATTTTTAATGACATTACCTTTTATTGGACCTGTTTTATGCTGCACGTTTAATGTACAGCCAGTTTAGAGATAACTGGTTCAAACTGGAATTTAGTTACATATTTGTTATTTTTATAATTTGCATATGAGTAGGTTATTTTAGAACTAATTCATTAAGTACCTATAGCTATTAAACCGATTTGAAAAAATTGTACATTTCTGAGTTTATTTATTACATACATAGAAAAAACTCTACCTCTGCCTTACCTACATTTCTATAATACTTAATGCTATAAACACATAAATTAAAAGATATTATCTATACTAATATTATAAAGCTGAAGAGTTTGTTTGTTTGTTTGAACGCGCTAATCTCGGGAACTACTGGTCCGATTTAAAAAATTCTTTCGGTGTTAGAAAGCTCATTTATCGAGGAAGGTTATAGGCTATATATCATGACGCTACGACCAACAGGAGCGGAGCCACGGAGGTGAAACCGCGGGGAGCAGCTAGTATTAAATAAATGATGATAACCACATATCGAATCCACATTCAGAATTCATTCCGTTGACTCGTATATTGCTAATGACGTTAATTGCGAATTATAATTTCCAAAGTAAAATCTGGCTCCAGTATGACGACGGTTTTAATCCTATAGGTACTCAGTACAATAAATATGTCTATAAACATACTAGAGTTTCCAATTACGTCCATCAGCTGTATCGTTGGGGAGGCATTGTCCTGAAAGAGACTAAATTGAGACATTGTGTAACCAAACCGTGTTTGTTGAGAAAACACCTACTTTGCACACAATAACGCTTACGCGGAGGAAGCAATTTTCATAATGTGGCCTTAACCACGAGACTGATATAACGTGTACAGAAGAAGTCGTTCGACGCTGATTTAAAAGCTATTACCTGCTTCTGGTTAATAGCATAAATTTAAAAATCGATCAGTACGAAATTTCGTATATAAAAACGGAACAGGCAATTGTAAAATATCGATATCAAAGATATTTTATATAAGGCTCTACATTATTTATTTCCTAAAACAATTTAAATAATTATTTGAATTGTTTTCAGTAAAAAATGTGTTAATGCTTTCACTCTCTATAAATTGTTATTAAGATTGAATCTGTAGATTACCGATTACCTACCTTATGAAAATAAATATGTAAATCAAAATCATAAAAAACACATTAACATTTTCTTATTTTCTCCTTTTTGGTTTCTTGGTGATATTTATTCAAACGAAGTATCTTATACTACACATGTAAATAAAAAAAAATAATATTAGATACATAATATGGCAACCAATTATTATGACGGATTTCAAAAAGCACTCTACATGTACAAAATATTCCTTTCAAAGTTTTAAAACCATATGCGACACAAAAGCTTTTATTTCCGAAGTAATATCATTATTCAGATATGAAACTCGTTGCAATATTACGATGTATGAAGAGCACGTAGATTGCATTAACATAAAATTCGTCGCTGGCAGCGCTCCCGCGACATCACCGTAAGCGCTTAATTATTTTGTTTATCTTGCCGCCAAACTGCTTCGACTGTGGAGCTCAGCCAGTGATAATGTGCCAACCGCAACTGTGCGCTTTTTTCCGCTTGAAATATGAGACCTTTTATACTCTTGTCTTATCTCGCAACATGTGGTTGAGCTGGCATGATTCTGGTCATTCTTAGTGCCTAATGGAAGATAAATGCATACTTTAGCGGACAACTTATTGTAGATAGCAAAAATGTTAATACATTGTATTTATATTCTTCTTTGTCATTTTGTTTCAGATCTCCACTATAAAAGCAAAGCGACAGCTGCTCATTGTTCTTCTTCGCTTTCATTGTAACATCTAAAAAGCCCTTAAGCAAAAACAATTTTGTAATAATTAAATCAATTTTTTCGCAGTTACGTAAAGTTAATAAGCGCTAAGTAGTTTGGACACAAAGTTACATCGCAAACTAAACAAAAAGCGTAAGTACCTACCGCAAACTTGATGTCCGTGAACTTAGCAGAGCATTTTTAGCAGATCAAAAAAATAATGTGAGTTCTTATTGCGTGCAGTTGAGTTCTAGAGTTCCTGATACTTTTTAGAAATAGTTCTGGCGTTTTTACCTGAAAAAACGACATTTGAAAAAATGATCTGCCAACTTCCCGTAGCAGAGCATTTTTAGCAGATCAAAAAAATAATGTGAGTTCTTATCGCGTGCAGTTGAGTTCTAGAATTCCTGATACTTTTTAGAAATAGTTCTGACGTTTTTACCTGAAAAAACGACATTTTAAAAAATGATCTGCCAACTTCCCGTAGCAGAGCATTTTTAGCAGATCAAAAAAATAATGTGAGTTCTTATCGCATGCAGTTGAGTTCTAGAGTTCCTGATACTTTTTAGAAATAGTTCTGGCGTTTTTACCTGAAAAAACGACATTTGAAAAAATGATCTGCCAACTTCCCGTACTAGATAATTTTTAGCGGATCAAAAAAATAATGTGAGTTCTTATCGCGTGCAGTTGAGTTCTAGAGTTCCTGATACTTTTTAGAAATAGTTCTGGCGTTTTTACCTGAAAAAACGACATTTGAAAAAATGATCTGCCAACTTCCCGAAGCAGAGCATTTTTAGCAGATCAAAAAAATAATGTGAGTTCTTATCGCGTGCAGTTGAGTTCTAGAGTTCCTGATACTTTTTAGAAACAGTCGGTAACAGTCTCGCATGTTACTGGTTTCTTACCTGTTTCCTCGCAAGTTACAGCTTCCTCACCTTATTCCTCGCATGTTACAGGTTTCTTACCTGTTTCTTCGCATGTTACAGGTTTCTTACCTATTTCCTCACATGTTACAGGTTTCTTACCTGTTTCCTCGCATGTTACAGCTTCCTCACCTGTTTCCTCGCATGTTACAGCTTCCTCACCTGTTTCCTCGCATGTTACAGGTTTCTTACCTATTTCCTCATGTTACAGGTTTCTTACCTGTTTCCTCGCATGTTACTGGTTTCTTACCTGTTTCCTCGCATGTTACTGGTTTCTTACCTGTTTCCTCGCTTGTTGCTTGTGTTCGTTGTTCGTGTTCGTTGTTCGTGTTCGTTGTTCGTGTTCGATGTTCGTGTTCGTTGTTCGTGTTCGTGTTCGTTGTTCGTGTTCGTTGTTCGTGTTCGTTGTTCGTGTTCGTTGCTCGTGTTCGTTGTTCGTGTTCGTTGTTCGTGTTCGTTGTTCGTGTTCGTTGTTCGTGTTCGTTGTTCGTGTTCGTTGTTCGTGTTCGTTTTTCGTGTTCGTTGTTCGTGTTCGTTGTTCGTGTTCGTTGTTCGTGTTCGTTGTTCGTGTTCGTTGTTCGTGTTCGTTGTTCGTGTTCGTTGTTCGTGTATATACTGCTCGGCCTAGACTTTACAATTACTATTTTTTATCTTTTATTTATTTATTTTTTTTTTTCATTAGTTAAAAATATCACACCGCATTTATAAATTTATCTTACTGCAATATAAAGCAAAATTGTATAATAAAACATTTTCAAACATGGATTCTGAAAATGTAACGTTAAGAAAAAAATCTCAGAGATCACAATCAATGGAATCATTATCACTCTCATTCGTAGCGAGCGATGAAATTAATGTAACGTCATCCAGCATACCGGACTTGACGACACCAAGTACAAATACAACATTTGAAGTCAGAATTAAGCATTGCTCATAATGAAATAGAAAACTTATTGTTAGAAAATAGTTCACTTAAAAAACAAATATTGGAGCATCAAAGCGCTATTACCCATCTTAAAATTTTATGTAAAACTCCGGAAAGAGGCACGTTAAAGAAAAAACAACCCACTAAAGAAAATTTGATACCAACACTGCTGACATTTACTCCCAAGAAAACAACTAACCTGTGTTCAAACGATATATTGCCTATTAACTTATCAACACCTCCGCCTAAAAACTCGGAAAAAATTGACGAAATACCTCAACATTCCCTAATATCACCCCAGAAAACCCAAACAATTTCTACTAATTTTAGTGTCAATATGAAGTTGTCGAATAATAATAATGGAACACTAACAATAAAACAGAAAATTTTTATCTTTGCTGACCAACAAGGTAGAGGAGTGCAAAAAGCCCTTCAAAAGCTCTTGGGTGACGATTACATAGTAACTTGCTTTTGGAAACCTGGCGCCGAGCTTCACGAAGTTATAAAATCATCAAATTGTTTCGATGAGTTGAGTATAAACGATATCATCATTATTTTAGGAGGAACAAATAATAAAAATCCCTATGAACTGCAATATTGCTTAGAGAATTGGCTAAGAAAAATGAAAAATATGAAAAATATTATTATACCAGAAGTACCATACAATAGCTATTTAAATGAAAAAACGTTAAATTATAATATAAAGTTTATATGTAACAAATTTGATAATGCTACATATTTAGATATGAATTATTCATCTTTTTTACCTTTGAAGAAATTATTTACAATTAATTTATGTCGTTCGTTACTCCGGGAAGTGCTACGTCTAGACTATCAAAGAAAACTGTTTACATTGCGTAAAAAGAAAAAAAAATAATAACGTAAAAGTTGAACCGCAGATGGTGAATAAGACTACTCAAACAGATACAGACAATAATACTAATGAAATCTTACACAAAACTACTTCACTACCAAACAAACAAAATAATAAAAGTATTTTTCGTGAAAAATAATCTCAGCATTCTACATCAAAATATTAATGGACTTATTACTAAATCAGATTTATTGACAGTTAGCTTAGATAATCTGAAAGACGACAACGTGTATATTGACATTCTTTGTATAACAGAGCATAATATGATTGAAGCTGACACAGATTTAATTAATATAGATGATTTTAAATTGGCAGCAATTTCTACGAGGAAAAATAGACACGGTGGTACCTGCATACTGGTGCGCAGTACTTTTACCTATAGATCTTTACCGGAAATTACATCACGATACAGTATATCTAATATAATTGAATGTTGTGCCATAGAAATAGAACACCTACTTATTATTTGTGTATATCGGCCGCCGAGAAATAAATTGGAAGACATAAATCTGTTCTTTCGAAACTTTGCAGATATTTTAGAAAATTATTGTCTTACTAAGAAAAAAATAGTTATATGTGGTGACTTTAATATAGACACTCTTAAAGCTTCTAGGGAACGTTCAGAGCTATTACATCTATTAGAGTGCTATAATATAAAGCTAGAACTAAACAAACCAACTCGAATCATTAGTGGCACTTGCATTGACAATTTCATGCACAACGTACGAGGATGTAAATCAATTATTATTGAGTTAGCGCTATCAGATCATACATCTCAAATATTATGCTGTCCTATAAAACCTCTAAACGTTTTCCGAAGTTGGTACATAAAAAAACGTGACTATAGTAATGAAAATATAATAAAATTTACAGAATATATGAAATCTCTGACATTTAATGAAGTATATAGATTGCAGGATGCAAATGACGCATTTAATGAATTTTATGACATGTTTGAATTATTATATATATTATGTTTTCCAGTAATAAAAATAAGGGTTCTTGCGCATAAAAGACAAAGATGGATATCTAAAGGTATAAAAAAATGCTCTATACGAAAACGTCAGCTACTATGGACATACAGGAGAAATCAGACTACAATAAACAAATTAAATTATAAACAATACTCTGGACGACTAAAAAGGATAATTAAATTGACCCAAAAATCACAAAACGACTATTTTATTAAAACGGCACATAATAAAGTTAAGGCTATGTGGAACGTTATAAACAAAAGCAGACAAAATACAGACAAACTCAATGAAATATCTACGATTTCTGTTGATGACAAGAAAATTGAAAATCCATTAAAAATTGTACAAATATTCAATGATTATTTTACAAATCCATTACAAATTCAGAATGTTTTGGACATCCCATCTAAAGACTGTCTAAATTTTCCTAGCACATCTCATTCCATGTTCCTCAATCCAACAACACCTACAGACATAAATAGGATAATAATTTCTCTTAACGACACCAATAGTACGGGATATGATGAAATAACAACTGGTGTCATTAAAAAAGTTTCAAATATTATATCGCCAATACTATATCATATTATAAATTTATGCATGACTAGTGGTAAATATCCCGACAAGCTAAAAATAACTGTGATTAAACCCATATTTAAGAATAAAGGAAATCAGGAAGACATTAAATTTTATCGACCTATAGCACTCATACCAGTTATATCGAAAGTCTTTGAAAAGGTAATTTATAACCATCTCAATAATTATTTTGAAAAGAGAAATCTATTTGCTGAGGAACAATGGGGATTTCGTAAAGGTAAATCTATTAACATGGCCATTCATCAATTTCTAAAACGAATTATGATAAGCCTAGAAAACAAAGATAATATTTGTGCTATATTTATGGACTTGACGAAAGCATTTGACTGCGTGATTCATAAAATATTACTAGATAAACTAGAAAGATATGGAATAAGGGGTAACATTTTGAATCTGATTAAATCATATTTAACGGGTCGTAAGCAATATACAAAAATAAAACGAATTTGTCCTGATACTAGGGTCATGAGAATATATAAATCAAAACCTGACACTGTTAGATATGGTATACCCCAAGGCAGTGTACTGGGACCGCTATTATTTAATATATACATAAACGATTTCCCTAAAGCCACTAGAAATAGCATAGTTATGTTTGCTGATGATAGTACTGCAATTTTCACTTCGGAAGACATAATAAACCTTAAAGAAGATGTGACAGACTCCCTTGACAAAATGATTACATGGCTTAAAATGAATACCCTGACATTAAACTTAGAAAAAACAAAACTAATGACATTTACTAGACATAAATTAAGTAACTCCCTGAACATAATGTACAAAAATAAATTATTAACGCAAATAGATGATACAAAATTTTTAGGTATATACATAGATGAAAATTTGAATTGGAAGGCTCACATTGAACATATTTGCTCGAAACTAAGCAAATTATCTTATGCCCTTTATATGCTGAGAAAAGTAGCAAACGAGGCAACTCTAATAACTGCGTATCATGCCTATGTGAATTCCATATTACGCTATGGTATAATATTCTGGGGTAATAGTACAGATATAGAAACGGCATTTAAATCACAAAAACGGTGTATAAGAGCTATATCTGGTATAAAGCGAACCGACAGCTGTGCTCCATATTTTAAAAAATTTGTACTTTTGACTCTACCATGTTTATATATATATGAAGTTATAATGTTTGTAAAATCTAATCTAAGTATGTATGACCACTACCAAAGTAAGCGTAATAATCATAAAATATGTATGTTACCTAGTAAAACAAGGCACTTTTCTAAAAGTATTTTTTGGAATGGGTCCAATATTGTATAATAAATTGCCTAAGGCAATGGCAGAAATAGGAAATACAGCTCTATTTAAATCTAAATTAAAAGAACTTTTAGTACAGAAATGTTATTATTGTGTAAGGGACTACATTAATGATAAATCACTTGACATTTAATATGTATAATAACTATTGACTTATTGATGTGTATTTTTTTTTATTATTAATGAATTTGATAATTTAATAATAATATTGAAATTTAGGATAAAATTATTAATTGTAATTCCATATGCCTTGACGGGTAGAATATGGCTGGATCTCATATTTGTATAACACCTTGTATTGTACCCATGTTCATGGAATAAAATATTTGAATTTGAATTTGAATTTGAACATTATTTTTTTGATCCGCTAAAAATTATCTAGTACGGGAAGTTGGCAGATCATTTTTTCAAATGTCGTTTTTTCAGGTAAAAACGCCAGAACTATTTCTAAAAAGTATCAGGAACTCTAGAACTCAACTGCACGCGATAAGAACTCACATTATTTTTTTGATCTGCTAAAAATGCTCTGCTACGGGAAGTTGGCAGATCATTTTTTCAAATGTCGTTTTTTCAGGTAAAAACGCCAGAACTATTTCTAAAAAGTATCAGGAACTCTAGAACTCAACTGCACGCGATAAGAACTCACATTATTTTTTTGATCTGCTAAAAATGCTCTGCTACGGGAAGTTGGAAGATCATTTTTTCAAATGTCGTTTTTTCAGGTAAAAACGCCAGAACTATTTCTAAAAAGTATCAGGAACTCTAGAACTCAACTGCACGCGATAAGAACTCACATTATTTTTTTGATCCGCTAAAAATGCTCTGCTAAGTTATTTTTTCAAATGTCGTTTTTTCAGGTAAAAACGCCAGAACTATTTCTAAAAAGTATCAGGAACTCTAGAACTCAACTGCACGCGATAAGAACTCACATTATTTTTTTGATCCGCTAAAAATGCTCTGCTAAGTTATTTTTTCAAATGTCGTTTTTTCAGGTAAAAACGCCAGAATTATTTCTAAAAAGTATCAGGAACTCTAGAACTCAACTGCACGAGATAAGAACTCACATTATTTTTTTGATCTGCTAAAAATGCTCTGCTACGGGAAGTTGGCAGATCATTTTTTCAAATGTCGTTTTTTCAGGTAAAAACGCCAGAACTATTTCTAAAAAGTATCAGGAACTCTAGAACTCAACTGCACGCAATAAGAACTCACATTATTTTTTTGATCTGCTAAAAATGCTCTGCTAAGTTCACGGACATGCAAACTTGTTCCAAGAACGCTCTGCGCAATAAAGATAACTTTTTCCTCGAAAGTCTTTGTTCTAGGAGTCATATTAGACCCGAATATAAGTTGGAGCCGTTACTTTGAACATACTATTTAAGTAAGCTAAGTTCATTAAATTATAGGTCAGATAGATAACAAAAACTCTTTGACGTAGTTCTTCCTGTCATGATTATTCTAACGTCTGGATTAGAAGTAGTATAATACACCTCTATAAAAGTATTTTCTGTATCTCGGTCATGACTTTGAATATTTATGTCCAAATATTCAAAGTCATGACCTAACCATGAACCATGAAATAATTATTTTATAGAATTTAAATTAAATATACCTCTATGTATATTTAATTAAAATTCTCACCTGCAATACAAGTGATAATAAATAGCAGAACTAAGAAATAGTAATAATTTTAGGATAAAAAGAATCTTGAATATCGTACAACGTAAACTTCTAGCATTGTAAATCGGAAAAACTTTTTTCATCACAACTTTAACGTTCATACCCCAATTTGGCAAGCTCTCATTGGTGTAAAACTGTGCATTTCTATACAGTATACACAAAATATTTAAATAACAAATGTTTGAACAACACAGAGCCTAAAAATATTCCATAGTAAAACACAACTGTCAAGAAACCTTATCAAACACCGCAGTTTTTAATTTCCTGTAGAAAATATGATAAAATTTTTGTATTGAAAAAGTAAAATGTTTACTTCTCATTTGTTTGTTCTTCAAAGCAACTACTTAATTTTCATCGGAATTACCGAAGACTTTATTTCGAAATTTAACTCAAACTTATGTATGTTATTCCAGTGTTTGATTTCTTTTAATTTTCATCTGGGGCATAATATTTTGAAATAAAATTTTCGCAACGTAAACATTTTAAGAATTTTTATTCTAGGTATACCTAAGTAGTAGTTATTTCCTTGGGAAATTTGCTGAAAAATCTAAATATAGAAATCCCATATTTTAATTACTTCTATCGCCTCGACTCGAAATGAAACAATTTTTCTTTGAATTATCTTCCTCAATTACGAAATAATGTTAAGGTTTGGTAACTCTTTTCTGATTCATTGCATAATTTTATTTGGACGTAACTCTCTTGAATTTTTAATTTTACTGCGAATAAAATTCCTGTTAATACTTTCACATTATTGTCTGCCTCATTAAAAATTTCCGTGGAGGGAACTAAGACGAGGAATTCTTACTTTAATTTACGTCGTTGCTTGCTAAATTAAAATTGAATTAGAATAAAGAAAAGATCTACCACGGAGTTTCTGAAAGGAAATTTTATTTATTTAGGATAAAGCGCTTTTGGTAAAACAATAAAATTTATAAAAATATGTATTTTATTCCTTTATTGTATGTGTATACGAAAGCGATGTAAAATGTTGACCCTTATATTTCTGAAGTACAATGCGTGGCTAATGGAAGCGGCATATGTTTCCAAATTGAAATAAAATTATTTGAGTTGGAAAATTGTATAAACGTTAGTGCAAAATAAACATGATATACTTGAAACATAATATACCTAATGCTTTTAAAACTAACAAAGATCTGGTCTTATCAGATGTATGTTGGTTTTAATTTGAATGAATTTTGTATGAAATCGAAATAAATAAATTGTTATTTCCTTGAGAAATTTGCTGAAAAATAATTTGCTAATAAACAATGACAAAACCATTATTCACAATTTGTATAAGCGTAATTATCTGCTGTCTGAAAAGGCAAGGTACAACTAACGTTTCTTGTTTACGAATTATGACCTATTTGTGAACATTAATATTATAAATTTTCTTTGTAATGTAAGCAGCAGAAATTTAATTAACTCGCACTTCAAAGACCGTTATGAGTGAATAAGCGCTCCAAAGGATTTCAAGTTTGGGCAAAAAGGAAAATAAAATTACACCCGACTTTACAATTTTATAAAGACATTCTATCGAAGATTATAATTTCAAATTATATCGCTGGTATTTGATAACAAGTCATAAGGCAGGCTCTATAATAAGCTGGAATGCAAGTTTGGAGGATACAGAAGTAATTTAATTGGCCTTTTATATGATATTGAGAGGAGGTAATGGAGCCTTTCAATGTTTGCTTCATATAACCCTTTTCATTGCCTCCAATTAGCACTGAATATCCGACATTTCCTACTCGTATTAAAATTTTTATTACGTACATTTGAAAATACATCACCTAATGAATGTGATTTAATTCTATCTGTTTATAAGATATTTCTTACTAGATTTCCGCCCGCGGCTTCGCCCACGTTTGCAAAGGAAAACCCGCATAGTTCCCGTTCCCGTGGGATTTCCGGGATAAAAACTATCCTATGTGTTAATCCAAGTTACCCTCTATATGTGTGCTAAATTTCATTGTAATCGGTTCAGTAGTTTTTACGTGAAAGAGTAACAAACATCCACACATCCATACATCCATACATATTAGATTGACTAAAGTTATATAGGTTTAAGTAGCTATCGTATTTTGTTGCACTTTTTATTGCAATTAGGTCAGGTCATAATTCTGAGATAACCTAACCTAACCCTGTTAACCCTAAGTGCTAGCACGTGCGTTCAGTCAACAAGTGAAGAAATGGTTGCTTAACTAACCATTCGTCATGCTAACCTCATTTCCTATTATTCTAATGGAAAACTATATTACCTTTGCGAATGCCTTTATGTATAGGAAAATACGAAAATATATAATACATAAAAGAGCAGCATGAAATTATGTAAAATGCCTCATAGCGATATGTTTTATATATTCACGTTTGTTTATATCATTTATATAATATCTTTATTATTGTTCCAACTAAGTAATTTATAAAACAACTGGCTGCCATACCATACCTAGTAGGTAATTGAATTTATGTGTCATTTAATTAAACTTAATTTCTATAATCCTTATTCATAAGTCCCAAATTTTTTCATTAAGGATAAAAATAAAATTGTTAATATCTGAAAAAGCGCACCGCATCTCAGGTTAATACCAAATTAAAGTGCACGTGTTGACTTTTACGATCCCTCGGGGCGGGGAAGCTCGAACCATTTCCCTTATCCGCTACCACCAAACGCTTCATTACTTCCAGACTGACGCCATCGCTATGTTATAACTTATAACTATATTAAACTATATATTAATCGCATTAAATTTATGGGTAATCAATCTTTGAATATCAGTATATGAACGGGGTGATATATTCATGTTTTACACTGTTTTCAACTTAACAAGTAGTTTATATCAGATTTGTTATTTAATTTTTTTACATTACGTTAATGTCTGCATCACAGTTTTCTTAGGTATTTAAAATCAAAAGTAGGTACCTTTTTGCATACATAACAACACCATAAAATTAGCTAATAGCTAATAGCCTCTATTAAACTGCACTCTCTTGACTAATGGTCGAAGAAAACAATAACCAAACGATACGATTACAATTTAATTATACTTGAGCAAGAATAATTTCGTTTTAACGTTATTTAATCCAAACTGAACACTGAATCAGCCAGGATTGTCGGAAACAGATAGAACTTGTAGAACATAATTTATCAAGGCAAACAACTAATCCCTCTCATTCATTACGAGAGGCTTAATAGATATACAGACAAATAAATCTGTCGCCACGCTGGACCAACCAACTTCATTGTTTTATTTCTTGTATTTAGGTATCGTCGCCGCTAATACTTTTGCAGTGGATTATCGATAAATCCGTCCGCAAACCTAGCCAAGGCAGTAAGTTTATACACGCTTTATATTAAAAATAAAATTTATAAATTATTATAATTGTTTATTTAAGTTAACTTACGACGCATATTGATGATATTTATTGAAAGATTGGGTTTTGGTTGGAATAGGTATCCGGGATTCATGATGAATGATGGTGATGAAGTTTTAAAACAAATTACATTTTACAAAGCAGCAGATTGTATAAATAGGTAATATAATGTATCTTAAAAAACTAGTAATCTGTCTTCGAAGTAAGGAGTTACATAATAATAAGTAAACAAATATTTTTAAGAGAGTCGGCGAGCGCAGCAAACTCCCATTTATTATAGCACCGATGTTTTTCCTGCTCTACGCTTGAAACATACGTTGTGGGCCCCCTGTATCCCATCCATATAAATAAGGTTCATTAAATATTAAAATGGTATTTTCCGTTATTGAAAGTAATATTCGAATTTCGCAGTATCGCGTCGGTATCA
Source organism: Colias croceus (assembly GCF_905220415.1). NCBI lineage: Eukaryota > Metazoa > Arthropoda > Insecta > Lepidoptera > Pieridae > Colias > Colias croceus. Next base: position 4,908,076 of record NC_059552.1, on the reverse strand, counting down.
TTTATATTCGGGATATGCCACACACGCGTCACGTTCAAACGCTCCTAATTGACTGGCTGACGCTAGCTTCATTTCATATGTACTAAAATCGATTTATTATAATATTTCCATGAATTACCGGTTACATATAATAACAGGAAAGTGATGTTGCTACTAGTTACTATTGGAAAGTTCAATATATTACGTATGCCTTTTAATATTTCCCGGAACACATTTTAAGTTTCCATGCCATTTATTTAGTATCGCATCTACAACTTGTTTGCAACAATCGTAGCAAAGCATATACGAGGTAATGTATTAGAATCGAAGGAATGATGTGGTGATTCTGCTAGTAAGAAAATTGTAGCGCAAATATTTACCCATATTTTCCATTCCTTGTCATTTCATATGTACCTATCAATTATTATTATTATTATTTCCTATTTATTCAATTACTTCCCCTTAGCATAATATTATAATTGTACCTCAAAGAATTGCGTAGTGCATTTAACCATTTTACAGCTCGTATGCGCTAATGATGGATTAATAATTGATTGTAAACCGATTTGAGTAAGCGAAAACAATTAACAGGAGTGACATGCTACACTTCCGTAATTGCCCGTCGCCTCTCATTGCCACTACATTCCCTTCACGCCAGAAAATAAAGCAGATTGATCGAACCCAGCACGTACTGTAAAAGAAACTCTAATAACGTGCTTAAATAAACAACGTTGTACAATTTGTATCTACACGATCGTAATAAAAGCTTACACCCAATAAGCCTTTGTGGGAAGCAATCGGTTCACAATTCAAATACTCCAGTGGAAGACATTAGTGACACACGACACTCGAAGTGTCTACAAATGGGTGTGGTAATGAACGACGGGAACAACGAGCAGTTGTTTGTTAAGTAGACCTCATAGAAGACGGAGCTCAACTAATTAAACTGCGTCATTAAAGCTGCACTCGGAATGGCTTATTAAAATAATGCTTGTCATATTTTATTTTTTAATTATAATTTAGCTTGGAATGCACACATTTTCACGGTAAGGTTTATAGCAGGAAGTTTCTATGTTGATTGCGATTTGTTAATGGTTTTTCAGAATCGAACCAGGACAAAAAGTATTTCCAGTTACTGTAAAAATCCACCTAAAAATTCAAACAATTGACACGTTCGGGGTGGTACAAAATCTTACAACAATAATTGAAGGAAAAAGGAGAAGACTTTCCTTTTTTCTCCTATTTTTACTGGTTAACTTTTTGTATGAAAAGATACCAAATACGGTAATTACGATTTGTTTTGCGGGCCAATTACGAACTTGTTGGCTGTTCAAACCAGGGATAGTTATCTGGATAATATCATTGATTTCATCATCATCATCATCATCATTTCCAGCCTTTCAGGACGTCCACTGCAGGACATAGGCCTCCCCCAAAGATTCTCATTGATTTAGAAAATAGTTACTGTATGAATAAATTATGTATTATAAAGAAATTATAAAAAGCGTTGTTGGAGCTTCATCATTGAAACCTTATCTAGTAAATTTGCCACAGGCCTTAACGCTATAGTTACGCCCCCAGGGAACTTGTAAAATAAGTAATATTTTCCTCTATAATAAAGTATAATATTTCTTAAAAATGCTCTTTGAAAAAGGAAAAGATATACCATACTTTATTACTTTGTAATTCTCATCAGAGAGGCGAACCCGCGGGCATACTTGGCGTTCTTGGTTATAATCGATGCTTTTCAATATGGCAGATGCATGTTCTGGGTTTAGCTCAAAAGCCAGCTTGCAGTGAGCCCGTAATTGAAGTTTGCCTTGAGTTATCAAGAACAGCCATGAGACGGGGTATATAATATATAATTTATTGTAGCAGTGTTAACCTAACTTGTTTTTGTCTTCAGAAATTACGCAGCGGAGCTTTTACGTATTTTAAATTTTGATATCGGGCTCTTTTGTAATGAATGAACGAGGTAGAAAAAAATTTGAACATCTATTAAATTTATCTTTTGAAAAATCTCCTATGAAATTTTCCATTCAACTTATTAACTGTCGACTTAAAAAGCGTTCACAGCTGGTAGACTATTTCATCAATTGAAGAACAAAGTCGCATCTTTAAATGAATTTCGCCGTAAAACGATATCTACGAAGAAAACGCCGATTCGCCGGAGTATAGACAATCACCCTTTGTTTCTCGCAACTCGGTATCGCGGTGCGCGACGCCTCGCTTCAGTTATATTCGTCAGCAAATTCATTCAATAAATTCCCTGATGCAATTTTTCTAAGGAAAAATGTCAAGTCGTCACAAACTTGCAAGTCGCAGATTTAAGATAGAAAATAGGATAGAGAAACATCAGACGTTATTGATAATCTGCATAATAATATAATCCGTGAATTGTACATTGTTCAAAGAGCTATAAAAATAAATTGTAGATAAAAAATAATTAAGAAGACAATCTCATTAACGACTTGAAGTATTTTACGAGGTCTCGTCTTCTTAATTACTCCTTTATTTTTTTTAGGCGTCAGGGTCTTTCATGATTTTTCTTAGTTAATTTAAATGAAAAGTTCAGTGGAAAGTTTTTTGCTGATATAAGAACAATATTAGTTTTATTTTGCCTAGTGTTTATAACAAAAGCTTTAAAGCAATGAACCATCCAACTACATCTAGCTAGCGCATATATTTCCATACACATTTGGACCATAGTAAACGGTTCACATCGCACTTTTCTAATAATAAACGCTTGACCTACCTACTGATTACTATGTCACTCATATAATAGAATATCAAGTGACTAGTCCATACTGCGTTTGCATAATCTACATTCGACTTTTATATTCTATTCTTCAGTTACAAGGCCTATTCAAATTTGCCAACTCCAGCAGTCACTGGAACTTACAAAGGAGGCTCGGTCTGATCGCCTCGATATTCCCAATATTGGTGACAGTGCGCGTTTAAGAACAGTAGTTAGCATCAGGGGCGGCGAGGCGCAAGGCGGAATCATTCCAGCCGGGTAAAGCCGCGCTTGTCTCGCCGGGGAAGCGACCAACCGGATAATCCCAGCCCCGGTATCACACTATTACCGTCGCATTTGCATACAACGTACAGATAACACTCGACGAGACCTGGATTTGCAAATACCGAAACAAGACGCATTCGTTTAATGCGATTTAAGAGCTCACATAAATTCGTGTAAAAATTGTTTATTTTAAATTACATGGATACGAAAGAGAATAGAAAAAAAAACTTGGTGGACTGGAGGTAAATTGTACATATGTAAGTTAGTGGTAGAGAATGAGGATCGTATTTATTCGTATGAACGATCTCTTACGAATCATTTGATCATCCCTATTAATTTTTAAAAAACTTTGTTTTTATAAATTACTTCCAATTTTTTCGGACTGTGCGGGGTTGTATATGTATATTGTATAGGGGACCTATTTGTCATCCTGAAACATACCGAAACGTAACCTCCTAAATAACAACAATTTAGATTACAGATAAATGTGTTACCAATACACTAAGGCAGTCAAATTTCACAGCAGCAATTGTAATAAATATTACGTAACTGCACATTCAGCAAGTTTAGTTGTATTAAACACGCGACTACAGCATGTAGTCACGTTGTAAATATTCCTACACTATATATTAGAGTAACATACGAGTCTCCAAGGAGCAGTGTTGGATCGAATTATAGCTATTTGTTCGCTTCGTAACTTTGTTTCGTACAATAATCCAGGTCTAATGGAACTTATGTCCCTCCACGACTCTAATGTTTCAAACAAATCGCTTGTACTTCTCGTCCCTAATCGGCTTTAGGCTTACCTCAATTTCATTAATTAAGGTACCTTTATTTTAAGCCGAATATGTCTATTGCCTACGCTCGAACCACTTTGGCGGAGGGATTGTTACGATAAGTAGCTACATAGAAATACTATGTGCTCCCGAGAGCGAAATTAGTTTCGTATATTTTGTATAAATTCACACTTTATCTAAATTTATTACTCGTATTTAATAACCGCTGCGGAATAATTAATTCTATTATAGCCCTAGGTTTCAATTTGCTGTTTTAATTATTTTCAATCGTGTAATATGTTTGAATAACTTTTCAGTCGAATATCCTTTAATTTGGTGAAGTTTTTGGAGCGAAAGGATGAAAGTTGTAGGACGAAAGACTAAAAACGAAATATTAGATACTTAAAGTTTGTCAGTTAATTATAAATTCGCCACAAGTTCTTCAAGTACCAACTGGAACTGAACGAGATATTAAGAAGTATTCAAATTGCAGTTTGAATTTGAACAACTGGTGCAGAGTCAAACTTTTGTTCATTACCTTAATTTCATTGAGTTTCTTATTTCGTTAACTAATTGTTAACAATTTAATTTCAACTTTAAGTCATTGATTGTGAGAATAAATCTGATATCTTAATTTTAAGCAGCGTATTTTATTCTTTAGAGTTCATGAGTATAACAATGTCCCAATTTATAATATTGCAGATGTAAAAATGGAAAAATGTAAATATAACCTACCTAATTTAAGTTTCCAATACAGTTTTAGTAACTCGAAGGTGACTCGCTTTATTGTTTATCTTAAATTCATTTGACACTAGTTTCCTGTAAATCGGAAGAAACTAACGACATTGTAAGAACACTATTAAAATTCCAGTATAGTTCGAAACTCTACTACAAGAGGTTAAAGTATGAAGTAACCACTCTTTGTTCCTTAGTAAAATAATCTTGGAAAATTCAGAATACATCTGCATTGCAAATGTATTCAATTTTAATAACAAACTGCAGCCAAGAAACAAATTTAATTTGCTGTAGGTAATACATTTTTAACTTGCATATAATAAGAAATAGTTTGCCTATTTACATAACAATTCCTTTTGATAATTTCTCATAATCTAATTTTATTTTTTATTTAATTAGTGTATATTAAATGTTGTAGAGTTACAAATAAACAATTCTAAAACCATGCTATTTTGTGGAATAAAAATTAAAAACGTCTATTACTGAAAATCTGTATAGGTACAACAATTTCGTAGCTCCGCTAGTTTCATTAATTGCAGTGTCGATAGAGATTTGGAACAGAGTTTTGTGTACATTTGATGTCCTGTATATTGTACAAGGTGCATAATTTAGTCACTTAACAAAGGTCTAACCGTACTTAAGTCGCTAAGCGGCTACATGATAGCCCTCATTCATATCATACAATAATTAAGCCGGCTTAATTAATTATTCACCACCGAAGACTTACTTACAATCTGTTAGAGGCGTCTCAAGATTCACTATAAACTTTCTAGAATATTTACAAGTTATATATTTCCAATACGTTGTAGTATATTTTTCTACGTTTTAGTTTAAACAAGTGTAATCACGAACGTGTTATTAAGTTTAAAACAAACTTACGTAAGTATTTAAACATTGAAAACTAGACGTACAAACTTTTAATCCACTGAAATTATAATTAACTTAATTTAGCTCTCTTTTAATTTTCCTTGGCTCGTTTAAAATATAGCTCAGTAAAATATGAAAGGGCATTAACAAACAGCATAAATACTTCACTCCATTTCTGCGTAAATCCAACCCGTTGATACAATTTGAAACACGCATCGCGCAGCCCGAACCTAAAATCCTGACCAATACGGATGTGATACAATTTGTCAGGCTTACGTGGTTATTTGTACGTGAGTCGAGGGCACAGGTGTGCACGGCTACGCTGCTTTCATAAAGTAATAATGACGGATTCGACTTGAGAAGTCTTAGCGAGTTACGTGTACAAAGCACTTATGCTCTTCTCATTTACGTAGCTTTTAAGTTAAACTTCTGCTGAGCTATGACTCGCTATTTATACAAGAATACAAGTTCTTGGGTAAACTGTTTGGGATTTTGAGTAATTTATGTTACGGAGCTTATGTGAGCTTTAAGTTGGCGCTACGAATGCGGCTTAAAACTTAAACATTTACGCTATCCGCATGATGCAATTACTGGTGCATGGCCACTTTGAAGCGCCGATACTTGTTCAGATTTATTTTTTAAATCATCCTATAATCCAATCACTTTTATTTATAACTGTTTTAAGTAACACTAACGAGCCGCTCTACCTACGCTTTCATTGTATTGGCATATTCATACAAAACAAATTAAAAGTTTCGCAGATAAATATTACCGTAGTAGTATATTGCTGAATAATTTCAGATTGCAATAGGACTGCCTTCTATTTCCAATATAACAATGGCTCCAAACAACAGGGTTATGATTTTGAAATGTAAAATGGAAACGGTTAAAGGGATCTCATATTACATTTCGTTCCACACAAATAGATACTGCAATACAGTAATATTCAAATCTCGATACCCAATCGTACTTCACATATCGAAGATTTAATAAAAATCCTCTAGCATCTAAAATCTCAGCTGTGCCGACTTATCTTGGCTCTCGTTTTATTCCTCAACCATACGGGACACGCCAATATCTTTATTTTATTGCCACCATTACGTCTTTTAAATCTTTCCGCTACCGTCAAGTGATGTAATCATTTCCTTATCATTCTTGAGGGAACGGTTTTCGTATTAGTATAGTAGGATACTATGTGAAATAGTATATTCACGCACGATCTCCTTTGCTTTTGTGTTGTGTGGCTGTTAACACCTGTTATATTTTATATAGTAGCCGCATTTTAATTCAATTGTTTAGATTTTAGAATAATCACATCATGAACTGCGATTTTGGCCACTAACTAACACTAACTATATTATGGAGCCTGATTTAAAATTGCATTAACGAAAATTAGATCAAATCTCCATTTATAATTAACTAGCGGTCCGCCCCGGCTTCGCCCGTGGTACATATTTCGCAATAAAAAGTAGCCTATGTCCTTTCTCGGGTATCAAAATATCTCTATACCAAATTTCATGCAAATTGGTTCAGTAGTTTAGGCGTGATTGAGTAACAGACAGACAGACAGACAGAGTTACTTTCGCATTTATAATATTAGTATGGATTAACTCCCTCTTTTTCTATTGATATGTATATCAGAAATATAACTACCTAATCATCATTTACGTTTATTTATTAAAGGGAACTGAGGGGTTAGACAAGTGGCTTTCGTTTAGCGTAACGTTTGATAGAATAGATTATGAATGTATGAGATTGTCATAAGCTGTAGATAAATGTATCGACAGCTTACGTCAATCTCATACATTCATAATCTATTCTATCAAACGTTACGCTAATAGAAAGCCACTTGTCTAGGGGGGCTGGGCAGCTAAATATAATTGCCCTAATACCTATAGGTAAAAAGTAGAATCGACTTCTGTGATAATAATATCACTATCAATAGATAAGTAATTATTTATATAATGATTTAGGCTCAGAATAAATATTGAATTAATAATAAAGATTATCGCATGACGAATCCGGAGAAAAAGCACAAAATTTTCCCCAAACCCTCATATTTTGAAACGAAGCTTGCTATCAGATCTGCAGCAATACATCACAAAGCAACCATTTATCCGCTAAACGTTGCAGTCATATAAACCATTTTATTCTCAGCTTATCTGTGTACCTAAATTCAGTGGAGTGTGGCTCTCAGTAAAAATACAATAAAGCACATGTCGTGGGTCCCAATCTAAGTTGTCGCCCGGCTTGCGCGCCCACTGAATTTCAAACACCCTGTCCATTTTCAACATAAATCTATATTCTAACTATTTCTAAACGAATAGAGTTCGCTTCACAGGACAGTCAAATTTACGTGACTATTCATAGCTTATGTATTGTATGAAAATCTATAACTATATAAATTTACAGTTCGTGGTGGGAACATTTTAATATATATTTTGGCTAAAAATGCATTATTTTACAATATTTCTTCGTAATACTCTTTTTATTAAACTAGGTTTAAATATTAAAACGATACATCAATAAATTATCTGTACTGTATAATACTTATATAGAAACTAGAAAGACAAGCTTCGTCAGTTTAATTCATCGCAAAATTTAATTTAACCAGTAAAATACATAAGATTCAAATAGAGGATAGCCGCTGTCTATCTGAAATTCAAATATAATTGTTGAAGTTAACTTCAGCTCTGGATCTATCTACCGCCTTTGAGACGTTTTAAGTCATTTGAAATCAGTTAATAAATGTAAGAGCAAGTAATATTCAATTAAAAAATAAAATTGATAACTGTTTTTTTTAGTTATCTACATAAAGCGCATCACACACGGTGAAGATAACGTAAAAGTTATAATATTATCTTAGAGTATATTTCCGACTATCGCTCGCCATACAAATCCTATGAGCCATCCTATGATTCTATGCGCTTAAATATGAGTAACAAATTTTATAGACAACAATAACTAATAAACAGTATTAAGATATGATTGTGCAACGATTTTAAATTAATTCATAGAATTAGAAATTGTATAAATACTTATAATGGTTGAAATTATCTTCACGCAATAGGCATGACGAAAGATTTTGAAATCCTCTTCCATAATGTGTGTATACGTTTACTATACAAGAAAAACCCTATATTTCGGTAATATACTTAAATTTAACGAAGATAAAGGCCATTTTTCAAAAAATATTTAATAACTGTGTCAAAACAGCTCGCAGGTGTCATGGCGTAGTCGTGACGTCACTCTTTAGTAAATACGTAATTATTTGTACGCATTGCGAAGAAAATTAAAGAAATATTTATTTAATATGTGTTATAGAAACGAATTTCAAAGTTTATAAGTAGTGTGCAGTATTGCAGTGTGAATCCACATAAAAATAATGCTCAAAAATGTGTTAGTAATTATTTCAAGCGAGAAAATAATAAGAAATGATTGTATAAAGTTGGCGCGGAGAACCCCGAAACAATGTATTCGTGAATTCGCAATTATATTTCTGTTCTGAGTCGATAAAGCATACGTGAAACAATAGAAAATAAATAAAAATGCGTATTCTCAACATATTCATAACAACAAAATACATTTGACCACAGTTGTTTACTTAATCGTGACGTCACGCGTGTTTTAGTCAAAATGGCGAACTGCAGAATTTCAATGTTTTATTTTATTGATAATCTCATTAATCTTAATGTTTTTAAGATTTTTAAGTCACTATATTTAATTTATTTATTTTACATTTTCCCTTAAAAACACTAATACGATTATTTATGGATACTGTCGTCATGCCTATTGTCAGGACCAGAAATAAGTATGTAAGCCATTTCAATTAGCACCATCTACGGTGAATAAATTGATATTATTAATGTGAAATAAAGTAAATATTTAATCAACCATATATAAACTAGGTTATTGCAGTTTATTTCCCACAAATAGCTTTCCAAATCCAGACCCAGGTAACCTAACACGACCACAGAGATTTAGTTTACTATCGACTTAGATCCGTTATTTAACCTTGCAAAAAACTTTTCCAGGTTTAGACGTAAGAAAGATGTCCGATATTGGTCTACATTTGCTGAATAGTTTGCGGTATTTACAGGCTCCAAAACATATAAAATATTTATCTGTGTATATTCTACTTTTCTATCATTGTGTACCTACCTACAATTTGTTTTGATAATGTAGAAGCCTTCAATTCATTGTGACAACTTATTTTTACTTATAGTCTAATAATAATCGAGTGGCGACTACTTAGAAATGTGCCCACCCTTACCTTTAAATGTTATGCAAAAGGTTAATTATAGAATTAAGATTCAGTAACTATTCCAAAATGCGCTCCGTTGCTTGATTAGACGCTTGGGGAATACTTGAAAGTTGTGTCTTAATAATTGTTTATATAGCATAGCTTAATGTCTATTATCTATCCGACAATAAAATACTTCTTTCTTGCATTTGAACATCGATTTTGCTTATATAATATGATGTATCTGTATGCGATTTCTTCTTACATTTGCCAATATAATGGAAGGAACCGCATGTAGAGTTTTCCCGCACATTTTACATAAATACTTTCGTTGTCTCCAAACCGAACCAATCTATTTGAAAATATTTTTATACAAAACAACACTCTCGTAGGTTCGGTACAAAAAGTAAATGTAGGTACTAAATTCAAGCGAAATTCTCACAAGCTATCTAGGGACGTAGATCGTTTTGAAGCTATTCTCAATTAACTGGCAACCGATTATTAATTCTAAGCTTCATGGAATTGCTTTCAACATCGGAGCGTTGCGGGCTATAAGAACAAGTCAATTGTTTCTCTAATTAATTTCTCGCATGATACAATCTTTGATTTATATAATATTAGTTCTGTGTTACTAAGTTATTACAGATAATTCAAAAGCAAACGTATTTTCACTCAAGTGCCTTTGTGAAGCGGTCTGTATTTTCGAATGTAATTTATTTACTCTGTTACCTAGCAAATATAACAGCCTTGAACTATTGCTTATTTTACTAAATAAATAATTTATTATATTATTTCTATTACCACCCACTTTGATGGTTAAGAAACTCTTGTACACATGTCATATCCTTCAATGATTAGTACTAACATTATACTAATTTCACCGCACAATGGAAACTTGTATGAATAAGTGGAAACATGGGACTGACAAGAAATAATCGGCGCAAACTAGGTCGTGTGTAGACTTAGGATAACACTAATCCCTAACATCAGTTCTGTGTTAATTGGCTTTATATATTGTATCTGGCATCATAACAGTTGGTTATTGAATTTGTTACTGAATACTTGAATAGTGAAAAGAGGGTGCGCCCTCTCACTATAAATTATTTCTAACATTTTACTGATATTCTACAGTCCACTACGGTCCATTAGGTTGGCATTTAGCAATACGTATTAATGTATGAATTAGTAATTGTAGATACATTAGAAGAGAATGATTCATTCATTTGTATTATTTATGATCATAAGAACCCATATTATGCATTCAATTGTTCACATTCAAACTTCACTTCAGCAATAAAAAGCAGCGCCCATATAGTCCTTCCCCAGTTTAATAAAGTAAAGTACCTGGACAAAATTCGAAATCGTTTCCACACAGCTTCATGCACAAAGCACTGAGGGATTACTTTCTTAACTGTCTATTTCTCATGTAAGAATCGATCGTTTGTAGATTGCATATGCCTTTACACGTTTGCCACGTTACTAACATGTCATCGATTGGCCGCTGAACCAGAAAATCGTTTGAAATAGAACAGGCTGTTCTGTAATTTTCTGTAGCCAATCGACGAATGAATCAGTACTTTATCTGTTGGGTACATTACTTTTGAAATTGTATACATCTATAATTTATATGCGTGAAACAAAGAGATAAATTCAAGCTGTGACTCAGGTTGAAGAATTATTTGTAGCATATCGCGGATTCTAACAATTTATTTTGCTTCTCTCATTACGGTTAAAACGTAGGTAGGTAACCAGTTACAAAATTGTTTTCTCAAAATGAATCTCAGCTTTAGATAGAGATGCTTTTATACGTGTAAAATGAGTTTTCACAGCATAAAATAATTTCCAATCTATGACCAACGATATCTCATATATATTCCTATACAATACCTCACTTGGTAAGAGGGTGTGCAGTTTGGCAGACAAGCCTGCGTTCTCTTTGCCAGCCAGAGATTAATGGGATCATGACCTGCAGTTAACTCTAATAGCGAAGAACATATTGGAAGAAAGGTTTAGTTAGTAGTAGTTTAGTTTTTAATCATGGATTTAATATGCGAATCTATCAATACATTGTCAATTTGTTCCATCCTTATATTATAATTGCATCAGATAATCAAATTTGCCGCTGTCTCAAGTGCCATTCATTGTCTTTGTCTCAAATTAAATAAAGCAGATCTCAAATAATTTTCTGTTTTAATTTGCCCTACTCGGAATAATGAACGCGAACTAGTCCAAAAAGGAAACAAATGAAAATGAAAATAAAACAAAATTGTTAACTGGTTTGACGAAACATCTTACTGCTTTCCTGGGAGATTTAAAAATTTCACAAACAATCTGTTCTCTGCTATCTGAAGTTCAGGACAAGCTGCGAGTAAAGGCGAACAGTAAAAGCAAAAGTTTAAAATTGTAGAAACTAAAAACTTCAATTTGCTTCACTCGTACCGCTGTTTTCGTCTACATCGACCCTAAAGTAATAAGCGAAGGAAGTTTTATTTGCAAGCTCTTAAGATTTTCGAGTGTAAAGTTCGCCTCGTGAGACATACTCGCACGTAAACTTTTCAAATAAAAATAAACAACTCATGGAAAAGAAATATTCAATTAAACTGAAGAGTTGGTTATGGGACACACCTATGGGACACACCGAACTGTGTCTTTTCAAGGAGGTTGCTACATACTAAGAATTAATACTTAACCCTACAGTATCTAAAAGTGCTCACACGTCACTTTCGCGTCGCGTGGTCAACAAGGGTAGGTATACCATTGTTAAAACAAGAAAAATTACACAAATAAATTAAAAAGTCTGTCTATTAATTTATAAATCTCTATTACCTACTAAGTATATATTTTCTATTTAAAATAATCAACAAAACATACTTACAAAAAAATATCATTTAAAAATATCATTATCAATTATCATTCAAAATATCATTTCAATTTCAGTCGTAATATCACATAATTCACATTATATGAGATCAAAAAAATATATATACCTAGTATGATGTGATTGTTTAAAAATAAAGTACATAGGTACCTACTATATTTTTACAAATTCCAAATCGCATTTCCAGACGTTTAACGTAACTTCACAATAAAGCCAACCGTTAGGCCAATCAGATTTTAACATGTCTTTGAGTTCATATAAAGTGCCTTTCTATTTTGTCTGTTTTAAAGCCATCTCATTTCACGAAACAGTTAAATACACCTGACGTTGAACGGCATCCACAAAGCCGGGGATCACGCAAGCAATCAAAAGGATTTAAACTAGGAACAGTGTTTACAGCTTAAGCGCTTTTCATACACTATTATCCAACTTTCTTTTATATACGTAGATACATTACTGTAATGAAGCTTTGCGATAAAGCTATAAGTTTGAAGCTAGGAGATTGTAACATTTTTTGCAATTACAATACCTTAAACTTCCTAAAATAAGTATTGCATACCTATAAATTTGTGTTCAAAAAGATAATCTTAAAATAATTATTACACTTAAAATATTAAAAATAACTTACAGATTTTTAAAAACGATCACGATATAATGTATGTATACGATATAACACGATGTATGTAGTATATTATGTATAGTTTTCTCCAGGAGACAGTGCATCTCGTAAATTTGTATCATAAATTATTAGAGGTCATTCTTATAATACACGTTAATCAAATATATCTAAAAAATAATGGATATGTCCGAGACAATTTCACTTTCACATTGTATAGCAATTTTATCGATACTTTTAAGAAAAATTAGCTAAGAAAATCTTTTCCATTATAATATTACACACCTCTTATACCATTTCGATATTCAAAGTCGTTTTATCAATACCGGGTCCAGCGGAATCGAATCTTAAGTAGACAGTTTTATCGCCTCATACCGCCGTGCCAGCTGCCCGCATATTCCGAGACGATTTTATACTTAGTTCTTACAGAATTGTATCCATAAAGAACACGGTCGCTCCAAAGTGCTCATGCTGTAGTTTCACATACTTTCTTTTCCGAGTTGTATAAAGTTGCACTAAAGTTTGCGTATGCAAATCGTAAAAGAGTTCTGCTTGCAATTTTCTAAACAAACGGACTTGAACTTTGCTGTGAATTGGTCTTATATTGTATGCTTTATACGTTTTCAAGTTTAAAATGCACATAGTTTTACTTTCCGTCTTTGCTTCGTACTGTTTGAACTTGAAAACTTATTGTTTTGAACTATACTTTTATCATCTACAATTGTACGTGCTCTAGCTTTCTGCGCTAAAGTCTTTTAAAATATATAGGTACTCGTACAATGTTTAAATTATTCCATTGATTTTTAATATAATAGGCATAAAATTAATTTAATGTAAGATACGGAATTATATTATAGCCAATACCACAATTTTAATTAAATATATAATAACTTTAAACGATAAAAATAATTTATAAAATATATGTATACGTATTACATAAATAATTATTTTCCTAGCTGCAAATTTATTTTATTCCGCTGTTTTAATTCTACCTCAATTTCGTTCACCTTAACTTCTACCAGAAAACGACGCAACGGCAGATCCTTACGACTACAAACATGCCCTATTTTTAAAGAGACCAAAGTTTGCCGCGGTTTACTATTCTCATTTCAATTTCACTTCTTAACAACGCCTCAAGGGTGGAACTTCAGTAACGACCTCGTATAATCTATTCTGTTTTATTCCAAGTCGAGTCTTTAATCGACTGCCGTAAAAACTTCTTTAACTATGCAGCAAAATGTAGATTCTCAAGTTCTTTACAAGCCCTTAATTTTCCCATAAATCTAGGTACTGATTCTTGCGACGTTAATTACACTATTAAGCCATTATAACTGTGAATTTTATTAATGAGAAGTGGTAGGTCGAATTTTTTTCTATTTTATAGCATATTAATATTATGAGCATAGGTATTATTTGTAATCTATTGCGAATAAGTACTATCCTTTTTAAGGTTTGGTAAGCAAACTATCCAAATACACAGTCTCGTTCGTTTTATTGGTAAAATAAGTTTGTAGTTTTGATATTAGATTTAATGTTCGAGTACCAAAAGTAAATATTTACATTATAAACTAAGCATTACTCACACCATGGACAACAACTTAAATTTAAGAATACTTATTTATAGTGTATGTTACCAAAGTACCTACTCCGAAACAGCTGGACCGATTCTTATGAAATTTTGTGTGCTACTTAAATTATGTTTCCGATTTGTGTGACTCTGAGAATCAGCTAACATCTATTTTTGATACCATAAAGAATATTATATAATATTTTGTTAAGTATTGTTATAAATGTTATATTGTACCAATTTCATCTTCACATCTCTATTCACGACGCACAAACTGTTGCAAAGCGAGTCCGAAATTGTTTTTCAATTCAGTGCAGCGCAGTAAAGAATATCATCATTGGGAGTTTTTCGGCATGAAAAGTCAGTTCTGCGGTCAAAAGGAATGATTCCATTTAGGGAGATGTGGCTCTCACGTACCGCTGGTCATATTAATTAAATGCAAGCCCCTGACTCCATTTTACGAGTCTCGGTAGAGTAGAACTCGTTTCGTTTATCCGCTTCCACTCATAAGCAATTACTTTGCGAAACGACTTTTCGAGTCCCGAACGTGCAAAGAAATTAAGCTCTGCTGGTTTTAGGGTTTGCATCTTTAATGGCTCACTGATTTGATTATGATTTATACGCTTTTGAACGGAATTCAATTTTAATGTGGAACATTATTAGACACGTTTTGTTAGACGTTCAATCTCGTTGAGAACTTAATAGTTAGTACAAGAGTAATGAATGCTTACTGAGAACTAATATCTACCTATGAAATGATTTGTGGTACTTACTATACAGTATGTTTAGAGTAGGCTATTTAGAAAATATTCTCTAGCGAATATTCTTTAATATGGATGGGGCGATTATATTTATGATATTGGCCGTGTATGATTTTATATGAATCGTTAAGCACCAAGCCAAATAATTTGAATATTTAATTAACTGAAAAAAAAACTCATGTTAATAAACTAATTCAAATTAGAGGCACATTTCAACGATCCTATTAGATACATTTTCAGCTTCAATAACTCTAACTCATCGACCCTTAATCGGCGGCGATTCAGCAATGATACTGTATTTACGATTTGGTAACTAAAGCTTAGTCCATAATCGCGTTCATTCAATGAATCACTCTGCAATATTGTTCTCTAGATCCTCGAGCGACCATTAGTTATATGAATCTAGAATTCCTATAGTCATCGTTTCAATTTGCCGGGAAATTTAGTTACTTTAAGGTTCCTTTTTTAACGTGTCCGAACGATTTATTGTGAAGCAAAAATAGTGTGCACCACGCCTAAACATGCAATTGCATTCAGGCATCATGTACGTCAGAGGGAAATCAGTTTAGCGGTCATATCAGTGATGAGTCGCAATTGTCTCTCCTGGCCAGCTTGTGGATGAATGCGTTTAATTGACTCCCACTCGCAACATTCACAATAGATTGCCTTCAGTTCGAATGAAACGCAATATTTCAACTACAATCTAAATTCCCAACCGCAAACAAAATATTTATTCTGTGGCTGTGGTTGGACGTATAAAAAAGATCACGATGTATGAGAGATTGAGCTTTTACACATTTTACGTTTTGGGAAAACATTTTTTTAACCATCATCGTATTAGAACAATCGGTTACTGAGCGAAATATACAACATAGACGTTTACCTGCTTGTGAATAAATAAATTGAAGTGCATTTTGGAGTTACCATCTGCCCAACTCCAGTTTTATTTTTATAATTTCAAATCATATTTCAATTATTATGATAAAAGATTAAACCAGCTTAATCTAGTGTCTAGACCCAAAAATAAACTGATGACCATGAACATGAATCTTCAGAATAAATTCTCACGAAAATAATGAACGATATCTGTCTGGGCGTAAATGAATTACAACTAAGTATTTTTGACATTCATCCCTTTTCTCAAATCTCAAGGAACCACGATAAATTTCAGTCTCAAAAATCTTGCGTTTATAATTGTGGAAACATTGAGACTAGTTTTATTTTACTTTAAAAAAAGTTTAAGCATTGCAATTTATATTATTTTGAACTAAAACAATGTAGGCAACAGTAGAAACATGTACCTAGGTATCTGCATTTTTTTACAGAAATGTATTCTTCTGGATGAAGTCTCTCTCTACAATTCTTCATAATCAGATCTACGTATTTAAGTGTCGTACTTGAGTAAAGTAGAAAAAAGGGTTAACTTTGAGCTTTAGGTAACACGTAACCGTAAATTCAGACAAAAAATACAGACGAAGCGATGCTCGTTTACGGAAGCATTCCTTCTAATTACTTCAGAGAACTACTTCTAAAGACACTAATAGTGGAGCGGCAGGCGTGGACAAAGAAAAAGTTAAGGTCAATAGTCTTTAATTTAAGAACAAAAGGGACACCAATAATAGTAGACAAGAGCGCGATTACAGAACGACTTTTGCGTCGCCGATTTTATATCATCTGGAGTTGGGATTATGGCACCTTTTGATATAAATGAAAGAGAACGCGTTGAAAAATACGAGTTAAAATGTAACTTATACCGCCTTTGTAAATGTACTTTTGCCATATCTCCCATGACATTGAAGACACCCAGTTCTTTCAATAATTATAGCCATTACAATTGGTTTCCGGAGTACGTTTCTATCTTTTTTCTAACTTTATAAAACTATTAAATCAGGTTAAAGTGGCGAATATCAGCTCTATATACATCCTCGGTCTTCTAAGTGACGCCGTCGGTATGCAAATTGCGAATTCATTAAATAATTGTACGCCAGTCTCGAGTTTTCCTTTATTTTTTCTTCGTCCTTGTTAAGAATCTCTTGTCCGACGCGGTGTAGTCTAACAAAAGTATTTAGATGTACTAATAAAGAAATTGTGCTGCATTTACATATTTTTTTCACTTCTTTGAAATGTTATTTAACGTTACACCAATGCGATTATTGTTAAAGAATATTTTTTTATGGAATAATGTGAATGTTTGCAGTGTCTGTGAAATAAGATAAAGTTGTTGTATTCATACTGTTACCGTAAAATACATTTGTAAGTTACCTATGAAAAAATATGACATGCAGCACACTTTAATTACAGCAACTACATTAATAAAGAGAATCGGTATATGGATGAGCTAAATATAATTCCCAGATATACACAAAATCATGTTTTATTTTCATTTCATCGTTATTCAAGTAAGATTTCTTCGAAATTAATTTTTGATTTGCGATACAACCTGTATTAAATATATTTATTAAATTTGGTCTGAATTTTCATTAATTATACTGATATAACTACTTGCACATAATATCACACTATATGTATATAAGATTAGGTCTTAACTTTACATAATTTCAGCAATTAACACATATTCAACTGAACTTCGGATAATATAGAGCAAGCACCGAGTAGAACCAATTCCAAGGAATCTTAACAATAGAAATATATACCTAATTAATCCATCTTATCTTGTATGATTTAAATTTAGTCATTTATTATAAAGAACCTGTCTAAAATAATGAGAAATTTAAAACATTTCTCATAATAATATAAATAATGGCGACGACTCTACTTTTTTTATAAACGAATAGAACCTACTCTATTTTTATAGTATGTTATATCAAATAAAACAATTTTTAAAAAAAGCATTTCCGAAATTTTCTTTACGTATCTCAATATAAAGACGAATTGATGAAATCAGTGAAAAAAAAAACTCAAACTAAAGTAGATATCATTCTAGCTCTATACGACCAAAACTTGACGAATGCACCCGTATTTATATTTTTTTTTGTCTCGTATTTAAAAATAATAAATGTAGACGTTTAATAAGATTTTTAGCACACTTTTTACCGGATATATATAAAGGTATAATTCATAGAGGCCATTATACCTGTAGGTCATGATGGATGTATGCATTTGTCGCGGCCCCCAGGTGGCTTTCATTGCTATATTTCAAACCCATATACGACACTAGCTTAGTTTTCCAGCTTTTCAAATGTCATGACAGTTTCAATAATTTACCAGATTTTTAATATATTTTCCGTTTTCGTTATATTTCATGGCGAAAAATATTTAAGCAAATGTATAGTACCTACCTATTTGCATATTATGTGTATATTGATTATTTATTAAACTAACTTATTTATATTTTATTATATTACTATCCCACACCTCTCTCCTAGAGGATCATTAGAATTTACACAAACTCAAACTCAAACATTCATTTATTCAATTAGACTACTATTTAGTAGCACTTTCGAATCGTCATTTCATAGGTAATTATTTTAACATTTACCACCGATTCGGAAAGCAGTGATCTATGGAGAAGAATCGGCAAGAAACTCCATAGTTGCTCTTTTAAAATCATGTCGATATTACATAATATGTAACTTATATCTAAATACATAATATATCATAATATACAAAGAACTGTCCTGTGGTTTTTACGCGACAACCCTCCATGGGTTTTTATCGTCCATATATTCCTGAATACTGTAGTACGCTCTCTGAACTAGTACATTTTTTATATAAGTTTTAAATTTAGAACTACTAAACTCTCTAATATTATGAGGAATTCTATTGTAAAAGCGTATACCTAGACCCATAAATGAATTTTTAACTTTAGCTAATCGGAAAAATGGCATTTCAATTCTACACATATTATAAGACACTCAATCACAGATATTCACAACATAGGTATTATAAGACACTCAATCTTGCCATTTTTTGAAATTAAGAATAATTCCTGTTACATTTTGCTGTAATAAAACAGGTTATTGAATCAAATTTAAACTACGACAGTTAACGCGAATAAAATACGACTCCCAGCGGAATATTGAAGCGCAACAACGTATAATCATTTCTAAATGAGAAATTCCGAACATTTTTAACGTTGGAACGCTCAAAACGTCACATCATTCTTGGATATTGCATCGACTGGCTAATTTGTATTCAAGAACCTTTGAAAATATATTTGTTTACTGAATGAAGGGTGGAAGTCAAGATACAAGACTACTTACACTTGAAGAATTATTTTGTAATACAGCGAAGATGGGTTCCGCAAAAAATTGTTTGCAAATCGGTTTAACGAAATTACAATACAGGTACAGATGGGAGGTTTATTAAAAAAATACTTGTTTTAAGGAATTCACTAATAACGCAGTTAAATAAATAACGATATGCAACACAGTTTTTAACATCTTTACAATTATTTTTGGTCCCAGATACCTATAAGAAAAGACAATTTGGGCAATCCATACTAATATTATAAATGAGATAGTACCTCTGTCTGTCTGTCTGTCACGCCTAAACTACTGAACCAATTTTCATGAAATTTGGTATGGAGATATTTTGATACCCGAAAAAGGACATATCCCGGGAAATTGACGCAATCCTGGAAATCCTACGGGAACAGGAACTATGCGGGTTTTTCTTTGCAATTGACTGCGCGGGCGAAGCCGCGGGCGGAAATCTAGTACAATATAATATTTAAACATTAATATGAAGCATTAACGTCTGTGTAAATACTTGATAACTATTAACAAAATTATTAAGAGATTACAGAAATGTATTCCGAGTATAAATTAATAAACATACAATTGCTTTTCACTGTATCACAATTGCCGCTTGAACGTTAATCTCTGAAAACATTTAGACCGACAAAAATGTACACCGAAAATTACTCCGGATTCACGGAATTAAAACTACTTATCGTTCACTAGCATTTATTTGTTGTACGTGAAGCCTTCTTGGAAGAAGTAGCTTTTAAAAGGAGAATTCCTCGGCGAATTTCAGCGAGAACGGAACTCCTACATTACTTACTTGTCAGACGTCGCAGCGCAAGCATGCATGCTAGAGATGAACGCGCAACTGTTAAGGAGCTTTCGTGTTTATTGTTTACATTACAATGTATAGCGCTTAAACTTTAATTCTACTATTGAAATACGTGTTCTGCACAATCCTTAGCAAATTTGGCCAGCGAACTATAACCGTCTGAATAGGGCTTCATGCTCCAAAAATAAGGTTCATCATTGTGCAACGTAACAATGCTTTACAAAATAATTATATACGAGTATATTATTTTGTATGAACTTGTTTGCCTGAAGAAGAGTTAAAAACAAGAACGTATGTCCGGTATACCTAGAACATAATGGTCCTATTTGGTTCCTATTAATTAACAAGTTACCTAACTAGATGATTAATTTCAAATAACGAATACAGAATTCCAGATAGGTACACCTCATCACAATAGCACCCAATCTCGTAAGCTCAACTTATTATGAATAAGTAACATCGAAATTCTAATCGACGCTGATTCCAAATCCAGACTTCAACTTGATCGTTTTCATCCATTCCACTTTAAATTGATTAATAGTTCGGAGCAGTTCAGTGCGATTACCTACGTTTGGATGTCGTTTTCGTTTAACAACTCCCCTGAAGATAATTTATTTTAGCAAACGACTGCTCTCAGACAAATGGAGTCGTTTGCGTGTTTCCCGCGGTACACTAGTCATTTCACTTCAGGCATTGAATAGCACCAATTGACAGAATAACCACCTTGATTACTTCATTACGAACCGATATAATATAATATTCTGTTCATAGAAAATATGGCTTTCAATAGGAATACTAGTAATTCCATTCAATTCTTATTACCAATAATTCAATGCTAAATGGAGTTCAAAAGGAAATTAATTATCTTTTTTTTTATATATATTTAGTAACAATTTATGAGTGGGATTTTATTCTATTAAAATATGCGTTAATACCAACACTTAGGTATTAACCATAATTAATATTCACTGTGTATAAAATGCGATTATTATAATCATATCACGTTCGAACATTAAAATGAAAATTACTTCAACCGTAAATGTAAACAGCATATATCGCATTTACCTACTTAATTAGTGTAACGATTCATGTATAACCATAACATAAAACTATACGATCGACTGAGGGCGATAAATAATAATCTCTCCAATAAATTGATGTTCACAAGGTCCGTCAATTACCTAGTATCAAAGGATGCTTGATCTACTCCCACATGACCCCTAACCACGATCGTAATTAGCGCAATAAACTGCTAGTGTATTGAAGCCATCGCCCAATATTCATACCAATATAGATAATATCTCGGGCCAGGGTTCGTTATTAGAGGGTCGGAAACAAATCACATCGTACGTGCTCAGATAGACCTCGATAGTTATGGAAATAGACACAGTTATATTTGTAATAAATCGCTCCTTAATATTGTCCAATAATTTTCCTTGAGCCCCTTCGTTATTATAAGCTCACCTGTACGTATAGAAAAGAGACCTGAAAGACCTCTCTTACATATAACTAAGACTTCTTTTACACTTAATCTCAATTAGGTAACAGTTAGGCATAATTACCAAAAGTAAGTTAAGTTATTAATGAACTAATTTATTAAAAGCTTTTAATTTTCAGTAACTTAAGCTTGCGTCGCCTGTGATTTTGAAATGTGACACTTGACTATAAAATAATACCTACCTAATGTCCAGAACAAAAACATCCTTGTATCCTATATGCTATGGGATATTAGGATTTGTGATAGCATTTAAAAACTAAGTAATAAAATATCTCCGTAGTATTGCGGAGAAATAGGTAGAGGTACCTAGTTTAGAAATAGCAATTTTTGAATGACCGTCAAGGTGTATATAACATCTCAGTCTCCCCGTGGTCACGCTCGCTGTAAAGTGTTCGAAACGTCGGGAAAATAATATAATAAATAAATCGCGTTTAAAATCCGTTAAAAATTTTTTTATTTCTAAATGTATAATACTAGCGTAAAATCAAACACTACAAAATACTAATAAAATAAAAGCTTAAAAGACACGCTTGAATAGAGATAAACTCATGAAATTATTTTATTGTCACCTATCCCTGATATGTATTCAAAGTTTTAATCAAATCTGTACGTTTAAAATGGGCCAAAATTGATTCTAAAGGACTCAGTTACGTACAAAAATAATATATTTAGTTGAAATAAGACGTTAATGTTATTGTTGTGATAATAAGATTTTTTTTTGATACTTGATATATTAAAACTGCAAAAAAACGCTAGCTTACCTAATAGTTTTTTTTATCTCTTATTCTAAAAGGTTTAAGTTGTTGGCTAGTTTTATTCGCATCTATTTTAACTGTTTTAATATAATGTAAAGGCAATCGTTGCAACTTTTAAGCTGTAAAATGATATACTTTGGCAATAAAGTTGGATATAAAACTCGTATTTCTGGAAAGTGTTGCCAGCAGACGCTCAAATTGAGAATGTTGGACAAATCCCTTAAGTTCCAACAATAAGCCTTACCTGTGAGCTACGAAAATATTATTAAACTCTGTAACAATATTGTCAGGGTATTTACGGATTTTTGTAGTTGTCGTATGAAAAAAAGGAAAACGGAACGCTTTTCTTCATCGTTTATTTGGTAACTACCTATATATAATAATACTAGTAACTACCTATATATTATACATGTACGTTCTAACGGCACACACCTATAGATACGAAAAAGCTTTTTACACAAATTCGTGTACCACCTTGTTCACGAAATACTTGTTCCTATTTCAGCAACAACAATGATCTCAAACTAGAAATATGTTTCACGCTTCGCGTAAACCGTGTTAGCCATTTGAGTAAATTAAATCTACGTATTTAGGTATATTGCACGTAGTTTCAACTATATCCTATCTCCATTTGTCACTCAGCATGTGGAATATATATCACGTTAAAATAGTAATGTTTTCCCGTTGCGAATGTTCAACAAATAAATCATGAATGCGGGCCGTTCCTACCTGCCTAGTGCCTATACTTATGAAGGTATAACGTATTATATTATTGCGTAGGACGGGAAGTTTTCTGGATCTTATATGGTAACTTATGTAGTAACTTTCAAAACTACACGAATTATTCGATCTGATCGACGATTCTGAATCTAATTTGCTGTGGCTATAGGGAGATCTTACCTACATTCTTACCTGAAGATAGTGATAACTACCTATGTCTATTATTATTATTATTTAAACCAGTAAGCACAGTGTTCGACGTTCGTAGTTCGTACATCTTGCATATAGTTGTCAGTTTATTATGTCAGTGCAACCACAACACAATAGCAGTGCTATTTAATTATGAGGAAGTGCTGCTATTATCTTAACTACACACCAATCCGATAGAAGATAGTAAGCCACTTTACATGATAACATTACTCAGTACCTATATAGAATCAAAATAATAATATTGTACATAGAGCTGCATATACACCTCATAATTCACAAACCTTTTCTACATAACTCTATTTGTTTAAATTGATGGTTTTTCAACGGTGGTTTTTTAGTTAACTATTTTTAATAGGTATTGGCTATTGCGTATTTCTGAATAAAAAAAACTAGTTACATCTTAATAAAATTAATGAAAATAATTACGTTTCCATTAGGGCTAATAAGTACATTAACTAGAGAAGCGGGCAAGACATTTCTGAAATAAAACCTAGGGTGAAACGTAGGTCGTTTTTATCATTAAGAAATTAATAGGTATGTTGAATTCCAAAACTAATTCAAATGACATATCGCTATTCAATTTGATGAAACCATCTAACATGAATACACTGAAGCTTAAATTTAAATGTATCAAATAGAGAGTGTTATTTAAATTGAATAACAATAGCTTCAGATTGGTCCCTACAGGGTTAATAAAGTTGTACCCTCGACGTTCGCTCCAACATCTGTAATTGCGTCCTAAGTATTCAGCCTTTGAGCTCTTTGCTTTGTTCGAACGGCAATGGTTTCCCCTTCATTATTATTTCCGTCGAAAACATTCCTAGAGAGTTGATGTTTTTACTAGTCCCAATTCACTTTTTGGTGTTATTTGATTTATTATTAAGGCCGGTTGTATTTTACTTACCTAGTTACGTGTACGAAACCTTTTGCATATTAATAAAATTATTTCATAACTTTTAATTAATACCTACTGTTACGTTTATGAATGTAGGTACCTATTATTGTTTATTTATTTATAACTCATAAAGGAACTTATTTACTAACTATCTAGGCATGTATATAGGTGCTATTAGATACTTATTTTGCTAGTAGATACCTTTTGTTTCAGAAGTAACATATTTTATTAAAAAAAACGACCGACCTAAGTACCTGTTGTATGACGCATTAAGTTATTAGTTAATACATAGGTACATAATTATTATATTATAGTGTACACAAAAAGTCGCAAGCTCAATTGGTTAACAAAAGCTTAATATGGCACAGTGTACAATTAAATGCGAAAAGTAAATACAAACCCGGGAAAGCGAAAACAAAGTAGGTCGGGAATTCATAACCCGAGTGGCTTATTAAAATTTTAGGTCTATAATAACACAACTAAAATATTATTTGTATTATGAAATACCTACATATTGTTGAGATTTCATTTATTTGGAGGGTAGTAGTAGGTAGTCTTCGTGTCTCCTTTTATCCCAATTTAAAGAGTTACACAAATAAATATGAACACTTAATACCTACCTATACAGAAACTAATATCTACATTTGTCATATATAAAAATCAATGCCACTTTTCGTTGTAATTCCATAACTCGAGAACGGCTGAACCGATTTCGATAATTCTTTTTTTATTATATTCCTTGAAGTACGAGGATGGTTCTTATGTAGAGAAAACGTAAACATGTACCACGGGCGAAGCCGGGGCGGACCGCTAGTTTGTCATATAAAGATGTTTAGGGCACACGCGATACCAATGTTTATGATGTTAAGTTGCGATGGGATAGATGTATTGATTAAAATCTAATATTATGTTTAATATACTTCAATATTCAAGATCACTTTTGTTACCGTGAGGTATATAAATGTTAAACTAAAGACGTACATAAACGTGCGAAGGATTAACACTTACTAGTATTCGACATCAAAGATAACAAAAATAGATATATTATGTACATACACTTAGTACATACATAACTCCTCGAGTATTTACATGATGGTAGCAGGAAAAAAGATTTAGTAGAATTATCGAGTTTGTTTTGGAATCACAAAATACACGAGGTAATTTTCTGTTTATCAGACAGGTATCATAATATAACTATTATGCAGAACTTAATTAAAAGTCGTGTTTCTTATTCACAGATTCGTGCTTTCATGTACTGTACCTGTAACTGATTACCTGTTTACTTATTCTTCTGTAACACAGACTCGAGATGAAGATGGTTTACCAGTCTATTTTTAAAAAACAAATTGCCGATCGTGCATTCGTGTCATGATGTTGCAGGTTGCTGTACCAAGTTTTACATTATGTAAACGTTAAAATAAGTTAGCAGTTAAGTTTATTTTACCAAAGAAGAAATCATCAACAATAACAGCAAAGTACAACATCGAACAAAATGCAAGAAATAGGTCCATATTTTCGCAACATGATACCTACATCATGTAGAGTAAATAGTACTTACATTTCTAAATCTATCTAGACACGCCTGGGCGTTATAGACAATATTACAAAATTTTATAGTACTTAGTATAATCTTAAAATTCGACTACTGTTAGAGAATTTTTACCGTTCCCGACACCGTCAATCGTAAAGTTCCGTGGTTCCTTGATTTTCCTTTCTGAGATATAGATGATAAGCATTCTGTGTCCTGCCAGACCGAAAATTATTTTTTTGTCCCACCAGGAATCGAACCCTGGACCCACATTTTCTGACCATTCGATGAAGGTTTAGTTTATAAAAATAATATCTTTATACATACATAGGTGCAATTTTAACTGAGGTTGTAGGTATATTTTGTTGTTCTACCTTTCAGTTTCAATATTCATCTTTTTATGTATCACTTAATATGATATGAACAATTGTGTTGTACTTTTGTGATCTATCATTATCATTTTCTACAAAGAAAAACTCCATTCAAAATATGAGTAAATCTAAGTAGTTTGACGATTTCTATCTTAATCAAAATCTTGTATATTATGGGTACTCTATAAAAGTATACTACATACTAAAATGACAATGCCATAAAGAAACAAATATAAATATGGAATTTATAATAATTTTATTTATATTATATAATACATTAACTAACACTAAAACTACAATATCGCCTACTTAGATTTTGCTTGTACATTTGTCAATTTCTTAGGATCAAATTTGTACGTCTTTTGCAAGGGTCCTTTACCAGCTTTTGTGAAAATCATTTCATCTACTCTTTGTCTATCTGCTAAGTCCCTAGATAATTTAATGTTAGTCCATGATTCTTTGGCTCCGGCTACAAAACCCTTTTTCTTAATTGGTAGGTTTTCTGGTGAATGTTTGATGATTGCTGGTATTTTAAAATACTCTCTTACGCGTGGCATCTTGAGGAAACCAACTTGACACAGTGATATGAAGTTTGTAGAACACCAATAGACAAGAATGGCACCTGGGAAGTTAATTGTGAATGGCAACATAACAACAGGTATGGCTCTGAGCACATATCTCATTACTTGCATATTCTGAGCATCTAATCTGCCACCGTCAACACCCACTTCAATGGTTAACCACATGGTTGCACTGGTGATTATGGGAAGAATAAAATATTGATCAGGTACTGTTAAATCAGCAAACCACCAAAGTCCACCGTGCATCATACTCTCAACGGGACAGTTGGCCATACCTCTCAAACCCATAAAGAATGATATAAACAGAGGTGCTTGTGCTAAAGGAGGAAGAAGATTCTTTAAAGGGTTTAATCCTCTCTCCTTCATAAACCGCATCATCTCTTGTGCATATCGAGCTGCCTCTAATTGATTTCCAGTCTGCCTAGCTTGTGTCATCTTTAATTGAAGTGTTTGTATTTCTGGTAGATAATTATTCATTATTGCTGAATTTCTTTGTGATAAAATAACAAGGGGAAACATTAACGCTCTCACCACTATTGTACCGCAAACAATCGCTCCCCACCATGGGACATCAAGGGTCACATGCAAATACTCCATACAATTTTGAATAATACCCACTGGTCCCCACCCACCAAGGCCTAAACTGGCAAATGTGGGTTCTCCATTCGCAGCCAACGTCTGAACAGCTTCGGATACTTGTTCAAATGTTGAGGGGTCAGGCACGGGCGGCGGTTCTGGTATATTTTCAATAACATTCGTAGGCTTAACAACTTCTGTACCGGTAGAGGCAAATCTAATAGAACCAGCTGAGGAATAGGCGTAATAAACCTTTACTTTTCTAACCTCAATCTTCTTTTCACAAAATATGTTAATGATACCACTCCGACGACCATGACGACTCAATAATTTAAACATACCGACTTTTTGTGTTCAGATGTTGATTTTATAAATAATATAGGCTACTATTTCTTACATAAATTCGAAAAAGCTTATTTATTTCTAGTCGACTCGTATGTCAAAACTGATGTCAAAATCAAATTTTAACAAATGACATAAGGCTGTACCATAGATAAATAATCTAAGACCGGTTTGTCGGGTAGATATTTGTATAATTTAAATTTCATAAGTATTTACTTAAATACGGTACTGCTGGATTTTTTTCTGTTTAAATTCTGACTAATATTTTATATTACTTTGTTAAAATATAAACCTATTACTTTGTAGTAGGTTCCTTTCACAAATACTTCAAAATCTTATGTCAGAAACACGTGTTGCACTTGACAATGTCTTATGTCAGTCAGTTTATTTATAATTAGCTAGAGCATGATTATGTTGGTGTTGTTTTAAAATATTATTATAGACATTTACTCAAAACTTTGAATAAAATCTTCAAAATATGGCTCATATATCATATCCATATAAAAAAGTAAATAAGGCAGTCTTTCAAAAGCCAGTGACTGCCAGCACAAAAGATTTAATATACTGGAAGAAACTTGGTGTAAGATATTTTTATTTTCCATAAATTTGTGCAATTTTCGACGCAATAATATATATTAACATTTCGGTTTATTATTTCAGTTACCAGTACTTGTAAAGGAATTTGGTGCAATAGATTATATTGACTTTAGCCCAGTTGAACCACACTATTTTGCTGCAACATGTTCAGTCAGAGTTCAGGTAAGACTATGAAATAAAATTTCTTTTAAGTTCGATTTCAATTATATCCATAAATTGGATAAGAAACAGTTGATAATTTACAGTTATTGTTTACCTACTCTTACCTTCTGTACCTAAGTTTAAAATTAAAACAAAAAATGTATTTTAAGTAATAAAATATTTTAGTGTATTGTATTTATATAGTATAATCAATAACTGTTCTGTATTAGTATGCATTTAAAACTTTGTATATTTTTAATTATCTTATTATAGATAGATAGATTTAGAAACTGATTCAATTTCATAGCAGCTAATGAAGAAGATTTGGTACAAATGCAACATAATTACCATTCAAACTTGCTTTTCCAGGTATACGACCCAATCACAAAAGTTGTGGCAAAGAATATTTCAAAATTTGTAGAAGCTGCATATGGAGCCACTTTCCGAGGTGATGGGAGACTGCTTGTTGCAGGCAGCGAAGAGGCTGCAGTTAAATTGTTTGATGTTCAATCTAAGAGTGTACTTAGAGTTTTTACTGGTCATACTGGGCCTGTAAGTAAATCTAAATTTTATTTGCTATTCATGAAATTTTAGACATTTGAAGTACCTAGTAAATAAATGTTCCGACACCTTTTAATAACTCAGGCCCCGGAATCACAGACACAATAAGGAAATCTATTGTGTCGTGGACCAATCGGGCCGCTCGGGGCTCAATGGGTTATATAATATGATTTATAAAATAAGATTGAGATTTAGTATCTTACATTTATGTTGCAAATCAATTCTTGTAAATTAGTCTGAGTCATACTACTATTTTTAAGTTTATCCACTAAAGCCAAAATAGATAATGAAAATAATTTAATTATCTTTTAGGTACACAGAACATTTTTCACAAAGGACCAAGTGAAAGTTATCAGTTTCTCAGATGATAAATCAGTATGTCTATGGGATATAGCAACTGAAGAGAAAATTGCCAGCTTTTCTGAACACACAGATTATATAAGAGCTGGAGCAGCAAGTCCTGTATCACCAGAAATTATTTTATCAGGCGGTTACGACCATGCCGTTAAACTCTATGATTGTCGTTGCAATGAAACTGTGTTAACAGCAAACCATGGCAGTCCTGTTGAATCAGTACTCTTCCTTCCATCTGGTGGAATATTTATTAGTGCAGGAGGCACCGAAATTAAAGTATGGGATATATTTAATGGTGGAAAATTATTAGCAAATATTTCACAGCACCACAAGACTGTTACTTCTCTACGGCTGGCAAACAATAATAGTAGACTAATGTCTGCATCATTAGATAGACGTGTTAAAATTTATGATATTTCAACATTCAAAGCTGTTCACACCATTGATTTTCCAAATGCCGTGCTGAGTATGGATATTTCAGAAAATGATGATATTCTCGCAGTGGGAATGATAGATGGTGTTATCTCAATACGAAAACGAGAACAACCAGTGAACCAGTCTGTTGAAAATAAAGGAATATTCAGGTTTGCTCCAGACCACATTGACCCACAACAAACTGTTGATGTAGTTGTATCTAAATCTAAACCTAAAACAGAACCAGAGGCTGATAAACATATGAGGAAAATGGAATTTTCCAATGCTTTGTCAGTTGTCTTAAAACCATATACAGCTACAAAATACCCAGAAAAAACAGTTGCTATTATGCAAGAACTTCTTAGAAGAAAAGTTTTACATGTTGCTATAGACAAATTGCCAGAAAAAAATATAGGAGCATTATTAAAGTTTTTGAAGAAAAACATAGGTGAAACAAGATTAATGAGAACTGTTATTGATGTAACCAATGTTTTTATAGATGTATTTGAGACAAGAATGTCCTTACTTTCAGAAAAAAACATGTACTTGTATAAAACACTAAAAAAAGATATTGAATGTGAAATTGAAGTGTGTAAAAGGGTCAGTGAATTGGAAGGTGCAATAGGTTTACTTCTTGCAGCAGCCCAAGTTGGCAGTGCAAATAACATTGATTATAATGATATTTTAGCCCCATCATCAAAGGCGCAGAAAGAAATTATTATTGATGTATAAATAAAATAAAAAACCTAAAGACATTACTTATTGTTTATTTTATAAACCTTTCTCAAAAGATGTTTAGTTAGCAATATAGATTTTATACGTATGCCACTGGTGCGTATACCATATACCACAGCATATACATAATAAGGCAATATCTATAGGTAACCATTTCTGAAAGGACCTGTGGACCAATCATTAATGTTTTAAAATGATCACCTAAGTTCCGCTCAACATATGGCGTAACTGCACGCTCATTTTTTATTTGTTTTAAAGTGAAACGCATCTAATATGCCTTCGTGTGTATTACGATATTGCACAAATAATATGGAAAAGTGCAAAAGAATAACTTTCATCGGTAAGTACCTAACTAGATAATAATTTTTAAAACTTAGAGCAAAAAAATGGCGCACAGATTTTGTTCGTGGTGTCTCCTCCATACGTAGTAATATTATCTCAATGGCTATAAGTTATTTTTTTATTATTTACTACTTATTTTTGATTGACATTAAACACGGATCACTTAAGTTTTGTTTTGCATATTAATAATTGTTCGACAATGAAAGTAAATATAATTTGTTTGGATATGGAATGTCAGAAATGATTTGAAAAAGATTTATTGTATTGTTCTAAGATTATAACATCGTATTGTATCATCTAACGTTAATAAAAAGCCTATTTATTAAAAAGATTCACATAATTTAATTGCTCGAAAGCATATTTTGCTTGCTGGCAATGCTTTCAATAAAATCTCTGTGGACTGTGCTGTGCTGTTTATGCTGTGGTGAGTGCTGACGGCTCGCGTCTGTGACATATAATCAAAATGACAATTTCATTGAAAATGAAAAGATGAAACTAGTGGATGAATTTATTGTTTGTAGATGAAAAGTGGAGTGCGATTTAACGTGTTATGTGATGTAATTATTAATGTGTGAAAAGTGAATATTGCAAATGCTACGCGTTCACGATAAAATTAATTTATTAAATCATGTATTCAAGTTTAGCAATAATGTCCTGTAATCACTGACTTTAATTTTATTAAACAAATTTGTTATCTGTATCATTATTTGTAAGTTCACTTCAAAGGTTTCATATTTTAGTTTTTGCCCTTTTTAATAATTCTGCAAATAAAATGTTACGCATTTAAGAATAGCGAGACTAAAAGTTATACTCGATATTTTGTTTAATAATTAAAGACTTTGTGTTGATTGACAAATTTGATCAACCCCTTCAATTGGATTTCATTATTATTTTTAGGAACTGTATAAGTCCAAGTAAATAAAAGCAATGGAAGAAAGGAGAGTAGCAGACTATTTTGTGGTTGCTGGTCTCCCAGAACAACCAGAAGTACTGGATGATTCGGATTCTGGGCACTTAAAAGGATACAGTACTAAAGCACCAATCACAGATATTGGTATGTTTATTTTTTAATTAATATTTACACAACAATTTAAAATTTATGTGCAATTCTGAATAGGTACACATTACACAGTATGAAAATATGTGCAGTGGTTAAATGAATGTTAACCCCAAAATTATAAATTATAAAAATATCTATCTATAAGGTAAATGAGGAAGTAAATAATTAAGTTGACAGAGTATGTGCATAAATTGATTCCCTAGGTCACATTTAGTTGTGTTTGATTGTACTTATGTGTAATTATGTATTCTGTTCGACTGTTCACTATGTTTTGCATACTAATTTGAAAATTGTACTTCATATTAAATATCTCAATCTATTATTTAAATATATGATATGCTCTTAGATTATAAATCAACTTTTTTGTAAGTGGTTTATATTATGAACATTCAAAGTTAAATTGTGTGTTAGATAAGATTATTGTTCATATGAAAAACCCAATTACCATTGTTAAGCAATACTGATTAATATTCAAAACTAAGCCTGCAAAGTTCAAACTTCTCTTTAAAAATAACTATAATTGACAATATCTAATTCATGTTTATTTGGCATTGCAGATTTGAACGTAACATTGAACGTAATATGATATTGATCAATGCATGAATTTGTATTAGTTAGGTATAGATATCAGACCATTTGAGCAGTTCTTTCAAAAATAAAGAAATCCAATAATTTCTTTTTTCATGTCTAACTGCTTCTTGCTAACTGCTTCTTAGTAAAATACCATGATAAACCAGCTAACTATGTGACATGGATTATGATTATCACCTCCAGAACAGTATAAGTTAGGCAACCTAACTGGTTTGACTTAGGTGATAAAATATGGTTTACATATTATATTTCAACTTCACAACACTTTTTTTTGTGTAATGTTCAGGCAAGTTGTCTGATGGTAAGCGCAGGTGCGAACAATTGGTTAGCATGCCTGATCAGAGAGGTAAAGCCTATTCAGACTGCCTTTAAATAAATCCAAATTGTTATTCATCAAGAAACACATTTGGAGGAAAGGAAAGGGAAACAATGTCGATGCAAAATCTCTCCTCCAAGTTCTTTGCCTGTCTTTTGGGTTGATTTATGATAGAATTAATTCAGTTGTTTTTTGACTAAAGCATATCAGCATTCACATTTTTTCATTTAATTGTTTTCTTTAGATATTTTTAACATGTATGAACATTAAAATAAGTCATTAATTAAAATCTCTCTATCTTCTTAAAATCCTATCATACTTAAATGCGAAAGTTTGTGACTCTTTCACGCAAATACCACTGAACCGATTACGATGAAATTTAGCATGCATATAGAGTAACTTGGAGTAAAGTGTAGGTAACTTGGATTAACACATAGGATAGGTTTTATCCCGGAAATGCCACTGGAACGGGAACTATGCGGGTTTTCCTTTGAAAACGCGGGTGAAGCCGCGGGCGGAAATCTAGTAGGCTTATATTTTTTGAAACTTCTTTAACTGCATGTTTCAAAAATACAAAGTTCTAAGTTATCGATCATTAGAACTCCTTATCCCAATTTTTTTTTATACCTATAATATACACTCATCAGCCTGCTACTTTTTAAAACTATGTACAGATAAATCCTATCTACACATATAATAATCTAATGAATTCATAAGTAATAATTATCAGCACCATTATCCAAACTATAATAAATTACATAAATGTAAATGCTATTGCAATTGCTATAAATTTCAAATTGTTCATCCAAATTTTATGCCCTTACAATCTACTGACTGAAAAGAATAATTTGATTCTGACAACTTTTTTTAAAGCCTGTGAGTTATTTTTGTTTTAAATTACCAAAAAAAAAATAGTTCTGTGCTTACAATATGTAGTTATTTAATTATTTTTCAATTTCAATAATTATATTTCCACTAGAGGTCCGCCCCGGCTTCGCCCGTGGTACATATTTCGCAATAAAAGGTAAAGCCTATGTCCTTTCTCGGGTATCAAAATATCTCCATATCAAATTTCATGCAAATTGGTTCAGTAGTTTAGGCGTGATTGAGTAACAGACAGAGTTACATTCGCATTTATAATATTAGTATGGATTTGATGAAATTGATACGTCAAAATTAAAACAATACTGAAGGGTGCATTGTCTACAAAGTTAAGTTTATAATCCTTATGTAATTGCTTTTCTACCAAAGCTATCATTTTACAGGAATATTAATCTAATCTGATCTGTGGTCTCAACTCAGATTACTGTTGCAATTTGTAACTGATATACAATTATGTTTTGTTAACTTCCTTGTTTTAAATGTTTCATTTGTTTATTTTATATCCCATGACATGTGAATAACACTAAACAGTAAATATGTACTTTATTTATTTGAGACATGATGTTTCCTTAAAAAATTGGTTATTGTTTTGTTGTGGATGAGTAGCAAAAGCGACCAATTTCGATTAGGAACAAAGTCATGTATCTTTAATATTATGATAGAGTTAAAAATTAAACTAAAATAACTATTATAATAAGAAACAATGTTGTCAATCTTAATCAAAACATGAAAAAAATTTAAAATGTTTTCTAGTATGTAATCATAGCTTTTTGAGTAAAAGGAAATAATCATCGTAATACTAAGGCATCCTATTATTACATGGCAATGACCTTTACAAAAAACTTACCATAGTAAACGAGGCTCTGAAATATAATTTTCGTTTTAAAACGATAACAATAGAGCCCACCATTCACTGTTTCTTTATTGATGTAACACTGCATAAGTTTGGGTAAGGTCATTTTTTTAGGTTCCACTGAAAACAAATGGTCGAGTATCCCATTCTTACATTCTTTAAATTTTATCTTTTTGTCTCGATTTTTTTTAAAGAAATTGGAAATACGGAATACCAAAATATAAGCCATTTTTATTCATCTCCTATCTCTACACGGGGTTTTTGACGTCAGTAAACTTTAACTGGTGAAATTTATACGAGTACCTACCTACCAGTCGCAAAGTTTATTTCGATAACATATTTCCTACCGACTAAAATGTTTTATTACTTGTAGGTAGATACTTACTATGTATAAACATACATAATTCAAAATACCGTATGAGCTCGGTTTTAAAATGATAATTTTTGGGAGACCGCGCGCGCAGGCTTAATCGCATATACCTAAGTCGCTTTGAATGATACAATATTATGTATATGAAAACTATATAATACGGTCAGGGACCTTGCCATACTCCTTGGATGAACCAGGCCTATAAGGTGCATGCATAAAAAGTTGTCAAACTAGTATCTCACAAACAGTTATGAACCTTCAAGTAGAGCAACTGACCATATGGATTGAGTGTTGGTATTGAAATCTTATGTTTGCTCATTTTAATGTCTTACATTAAAAAAATCCCTACTTGATATATGTATCAATTTAAAAATTGTCATAATAGCACTATATTTTCTTTTCAACTTCATAATACGAAACACCATAAGATTATTCTGAAAGGTTTAAATCACGTCATCTTCAGCTTAGTATAAGAGATTATCATGTACAAAGTGCCTGTGATATGCCTGTTTATTTTCGCACTAAACCTGTATTTATGTGATATAATTAATCCAACTACCAGATCGTCTATCAATCTCAGCTAAATATAATTAGATAAAACTTGAATCCGACTCTTATACGTGCGTTGACTCTTGGGTCTTCACTAACCATCTTTAATTAGGAATTAATATCTCGGTTCGTTATCACAGGCTCTTCCGGTAAAATCGTTTAACTCGTCTCTTCTAGAAAAGAAAGCGAATTCGTTAATTACAATAGCGGTAAATCCATACTAATATTATAAATGCGAAAGTAACTCTGTCTGTCTGTCTGTCTGTCTGTCTGTTACTCAATCACGCCTAAACTACTGAACCAATTTGCATGAAATTTGGTATGGAGATATTTTGATACTCGAGAAAGGACATAGGCTACTTTTTATCCCGGGAAAATGACGCAATCCCGGAAATCCCACGGGAACGGGAACTAACTATGCGGGTTTTTCTTTGACGCGGGCGAAGCCGCGGGCGGAAACCTAGTTGTTTATAAAACCTAGGTAGGCCTATATCAATTAAAACACATATAACTGCATTTGAATTGAAATATGTTTACAATAATTTATTACTAACCTACTACATAGATTTATTCTGCAAGGAAAATTCATTGCCGTGAATACTAAGGTTTCACTCTATCTTCTTTACAATCTCGTAATAGATGAAGTGTAGGCAAGTGCGTCTATTTAGATGTTACCGTCTCTATTTCTTGTCAAGGCCAGCATTATATTATAAATGATATTTTTATTAAGTAGATGAGTTGTGAGTAAGAAATATTTTTAAATTGGGTTCAGAGGATATGTGACAACTATAACACCCACACAAAATATCTATTCAACTACATATTATAATGTTTCAGATTTTCGTTCAATCACATTAAAAGCTTCCCCTTTTCTTATTATCTGACCCAATAAAACTCACCAATTTGTAACAATGGCCCGGTTCTACTTTCAAACAAATTGCCAACAAAAGGTCATTATCGATTGACCCCACAATGATTCATATTTATTACCATCATTGATGTTCGTCTTGAATGAACCGATGATAAGGTCATTGAATGCATAAAGTCTAGGAATTCTCCGGGTGATAAGCATAAATACGTAACGTGCTTGACTACTTCATTAGTGAGCTAGTTATGGTCCTATTTTAATTACATACCTCGCACATTTTTGTTTCGAAATAAGTAGTGATTTTTTTAAGTCCCTGACCTAATTCCATGACGAAGGTTTTAAATAATTAATGATTATGCATCCCCCATGTTATAATACGATTCAATGCGTTTAATGTACTTACTAGGCGTATCTGAATAAATGACTACCTATCTAACTTAAAAATTTATGTAATATCATGTATACTTAATTAAGAGTCCATATTTTGTTTATGTTTTAGTATTTGGGTGTGAGAGACTATGATATCTTAGCAACTGCATTTCTTTTTCAGGTGTGGTATTTCCTGGGTTAGGTGAAACGGTGCCAAATGATTACGAATTAATAGAATCAACACCGACTGGCTTACCGGCTGATTTGAACCATGGCTCCATGCGATCTCCTGTTTGTTTTTTGTGCATCCGAAGGGGAAGGGACAAACCGCCCCTCGTTGATATCGGTAAGATCAGTTTTTATTTTAATTATTGCTTAGAAATTAACATAACATTAACAGTATCACAAATTAAACGGCTCTTCAATTGTGTCGATATAAAGTCTGATTTGAACTTTTGTTTCTTCTTGGTATATTTTGCTTTTGGTATTTTTTATGAGAAGAATAATTCTTGTGATGAACAGATTTATTTTAGTACGTAAACATCATTTTTCAATATTTTATCTCATCAAATGATGTCATACAAATGGGATATTCCCCTCAAAATAAAAATATCAACTAGCTTGCTCATTTCCTTGATAAGTTTAAAATACAATAATGCATGTTTTAGCAACATTATTATTTGCTTAGGAACGATTAAATACGTTTATTTAATTTCACAATTTAGTTATACGACCTTGCTGCATTCGCAGTCTAGTTTTATGCTCCAATAACAGCGAGACATCAAGTGGTAATCTTCGTATCTCGTTATTGGCTTATCAGATTTAAAAACAACATATTAATAATTTAATTTGTAAATAAAAACTATCCTTGATAACTAGCTTACCGCCCGCGGCTTCGCCTGCTTTTACTTAAACCTACTAAATTGTATACTTACTAAATCCTTCCTCTTGAATCTATCTATTAAATAAAACCGCATCAAAATCCGTTGCTTGGTTTGAAAGATTTAAGCATATTTACAAAGGGACATAGGGACAGAGAAAGTGACTTTGTTTTATACTATGTAGTGATTTGTTTTTAATATGATAGGGATCATTCATTTTTGCCTTGGTACCTATTATCCAAATTATGAAGGATTTCTTTATATATATGATGCCTTTGAATATTGTTTATCGGGACTGTTTTTTAAAGGTATACAAGTAAATCAATAAAAAACGGTTTAATAGTAATTTATATGCTAAACAAGATTAGTTCCTGCCAATAAGGAAATACAAGTCCTAATTGTTACTTATGCGCCGTTTGAGAAACAAGCAAAAATCAATTATGCGTAGAGTAAATTCGATTTGGGACAAGAAAATAAACTTATGTAGTTTCCTTTCTTTTTCCAAAATTGTAAACGAAGCTTAAAGACTTTGTATTACATATTAGCTTAAAAAGCTATTTATTTATTGCATAGGATATCATTACTAAAGTGTAACTGTGTTTTAATACACTGAGTATTTACACGCAAGTAGAGACTCTAATTTTAAAATGAAACTCGTTACTCATTTAACCAAATTGCATAATTTGCTTGTTATAAGTTACACATAAATTTCAGGTGTCATGTACGACGGCAGAGAGCGTCTCATGGCTGACGCGGAAATGGTTCTCAAATCGGTTGGCGGTAGATTGGCCAATGTGAACAATTCCACGGCGAAAACATATATCACGTACAGGCGGGCGCATCCGACCGCGCCGTGCAATGCGCTTGTCGTAGTCGATATATGCGTAGTCGTTACGAGTCGAGGGGAAACCCCGCCGCATGCGTTTTGTATGATCGCGAAGAATTTGAACAAAGGTTTGTAGTTTATTGATTGTTTTTGGGTCGCTGTGTGGGTTTTGGGGCAGGTGCATTTTATGGATGACTAGCTGCTCCGCGCGGTTTCACCCCCGTGGCTCGTCCTGTTGGTCGTAGCGTGATGATATATATAGCCTATAGCCTTCCTCGATAAATGAGCTATCTAAAACCGATAGAATTTTTCAAATCAAACCAGTTGTTCCCGAGATTAGCGCGTCCAAACAAACAAACAAACAAACTCTTCAGCTTTATAATATTATTAGTTATTAGTATAGATGAGAAATATGTCAATTTGCAGCAGGGATCGATCATAGGACGTATTTCTTAAAATACCGATAATGAGGAGGCGTGATACCTTATTCTATATTTTTTGTTCTGTTTCTATTATGTTAATTTTTAACCGACTTCAAAAAAAAGGAGGAGGTTATCAATTCGGCCGGTATATTTTTTTTTTTTTTTATGTATGTACACCGATTACTCCGAGGTTTCTGAACCGATTTACGTGATTCTTTTTTTGTTTGATGCGGGATGGTGTCGAATTGGTCCCATAAAAATTTTATTCGGATAGGCCCAGTAGTTTTTATTTTATGAGCTTTTTTGTCTGTAGGTATTTGTAAATTTTGCAAGTGCAAGTTTGAAGTCGGTTGTTTTTAACGCAGTTATCACTTGTATGATATTTATTAAATATTTCTAAAAATATATTAGAGCAGTTATTTTTAAGGGCCACCAGCCTAAGTTTCGCAAATAGTGCTAAAAGTTAATCATTACCTAAATGGCTTTTCAAATTAAATACACTCACACACATATTATGTCAATAAATTTTTTTCAAAGTTAACATTTCACAGATTGATTGCTTCATATGCGTATTAAACTTTGAGTAAACAAATAACAATTTCAGGGTTAATGGGTAGCGATGTATTCCTCTGCTACAAAAAGTCAATGAACCGTCCGCCGCTAATAGCTTTCAAACCAGAAGTACTGTTTAGGTAAGTTGGGCCTTTAATTATATACAAACATAATGTTTAAGTTTAGAACTTTAGAACCTTTTCTATTTTGATGTTTTTCATAGTATCAATTGCAAATGTTATCTTTTTAACTTATTATATTTTCAATCAGTTGAGAGATATCCTTTTTTATCCAGATTTTTATGCGATATTTTAATTGATCCAAAATTGCATTCTAAAATATGTTGATAGTATTCACGTACTACCGACACCTTAAATAATATTGCTGAACAGACAAATAATTACGATTTCTCTATTTCTATCCTATTGTATATTCCATATCGTTATCTTGTTTTTCAATCAGTTAAGTGATAATAGCAGCTCCTTTTCACCCTGATGTTAATGCAATGTTTGTGCACTATAATATATTAGTGTCGAAGTTGATTCGAGATTGCATTATGCCATTTACACAATACATTTGTGTTATTCACGCCCTATGCATATTGTATTGTTATTCAATTATGGAGCGCGTTCTATTTTTATTCCCATTAGAATTAAAGCCACAATGGATTTGTAAGGACGTGTTTGTATGTGTGTGGTGTTCGTGGAGGAATTTAAATTTCTATTCTACATGTAATACATACTCTTCTTATACATTGAATAAATATTAAATTATATAATCCATCGTCCATAAAAAAAATTAATCAATGTCCGATATATAATGTATTTCAAATAAAAATAAACCCAAAATTATCGTATATTATGTGTATTTTGCATTAATTATTTGAAAAACTAAAAATCGTGCTTCTTATTGCTAGCAATAAAATCAAAGAGAAATGTAAGTTGAAACACAATATTAACCTTTTCAACTTAGAATGCGTCATTAATTAGCTCCTCTAAGCAGTGTTAGAAGGGCTCTGTTCCAAACAAAGATTTATGTAATCATAACATATTAGCGTTATATCACAGACAATGCTCGTCTATGCTATGAAAGTATCGCTTTCAAAGAGACTCTTGTTTCATAATGGTACAAATATTGAATGCAATGAATCTAATACAGTGTATTGACTGTTTGGACTTTGAATTGATATGATCGAGAAAAATAACGATAACAAATAAGGTCTCATCGTCGATTTTACTGTCGAGAGTATGTGCAGCTTAAATTAAATCTTATGTAGGTTTTTAATGAAATTATATTGTTTCTATCTCGTAGTCTTCAAAAACATGTTGATACTAATAGTTATATTTTACATATAGTTATATTTTATATATTTTACATATTGTCATTATTTGTTTGTTGTACAAAAATCATTTTCTTTAGGTATCCAACAGTAGATCGTCGCAGTATGGCTTTCCCTACTTCCGTGCCACTGTTTTGTCTACCCATGGGTTCCACGTTGGAGTTGTGGCCGAATAATGCGTCTGCGCCGAAACCTGTGTTCTCAACTTTCGTTCTGACCGTTTCTGATGCTACTGATAAGGTATTTTTTTGTGATATCATAAGAGTACAATATGTCTAAGAAGTTAGAACGTGCGTGTCTTCCAGTCTTTTTTTTTCTCGTTTGTAGCATACTTTTAGCTAACTATAAAATTCCTGTAAAAATTACGCACATATATACACATACACATTTCTCTTACGTGTATGTAAATTTTGACGTAACTCTTAAGAGTAAGGCCGCGTTTCCACTTGCAAGTAGACTTGCAAGTTGCTGTCAGACAGACTGTCGGACATTTCTCGCGGAAGTTTTCTTGCAGGTGTACAGGCGGCCTTAAACATGAAATTGAAACATTTGTTTAGTGAAGTAGTTTGTTTAAAGCTCTCTTGAATATCACCTTTATAAAAAGGTTGTTGTATAAACTAATTTAAAAGTACTAAAACCGAAAACGTAATAAAGCGGCAAATGAATACAACTTGCAGGTATACGGATCAGCGGTAACGTTCTACGAGAGCTACCCGCACACGCAGTTAACTGAGAGCCATCAAGAAGCGCTCGGTTGGCGGGCCGGTGTTAGCCAAAACACGCACTCATTACACGCAAATAAATGCATCTGCTTATTATCAAGGTGGCCCTTCAGCGATACGTTTGAACGGTGGCTGCTGTATATACTGGTGAGTAGTTAAAAAAATGGAAAAAATCCCCACTTGTAGGTTACGTACAACTATCAAGAAGCGATCGGTTGGCGGGCCGGTGTTAGCCAAAACACGCACTCGTTACACTCAAATAAATGCATCTGCCTGATGTCAAGGTTGCCCTTCAGCGATACGTTTGAACGGTGGCTGTTGTATATACTGGTGAGTAATTTATTAGAAAAAAAAATCGATCAAATCCCGTGGTTATCCGTGAAATAAAAAGGATTTTGCATCTAAAAAAAAAAACATGGGAAGTTTTTTCTACAAACAAATCGAAGCCCGATCATCGAAATTACTTGATAACTTTATTATTCTAAAAATGTATAAATAATGTTGTTCTTTACAGGAAATGTCATGGAGTAAAGAACCTTTGAGTATACCAATCGAAAGATACATTACACACTTATTGGAAGAGGTTCCATTCCCGGAGCCGCGCATATTACTTCAGGTATATTTTTTTACATTCGGCGTTTTATAATTTATTCAAATCAGAATCTTATTTTGTGACACCTGTTCTAAGTCTATTGTACCTATACATTCATTAGAAAACTCTGCCTAATAGATACGGAGGCACAGTTTTGTTTGAGACAATTATTGATTATTGTATGTCAATGACATTATGTGAATTTGTCTTATATTTTCACAGTTATCTCCCACAAATCCACATGATCGCGTCATAGTAACAAGACGAGATGACCAACCGCTAGTAATAAGTGGTGCTGGTTTCAGACAGCTCTTGCTAAATTTAGGGCCTGATAACTGTCTATTACTGCTGGCTTTGGCTATCACGGAGCAGAAAATACTTATACACTCTTTGAGGTATGTTTATCATATTACAAAGAAAAATTCCATCAATTCTATAAAATTAAACCTTAAAAATGTGTTTTTTGTAGTTTACTTAATACTTTATTAACCTAAATAAGTGTTTATTCAAACCTTGTGTCTTTTTTTTGTAGAAGACTATTGCTTCCATGTATTTTATGTAAATTAACATTAAAATATGAATTCTGTATGTTTACAGACCAGACACACTCACCGCTGTATCGGAGGCAGTATCTAGTCTGCTGTTTCCATTCAAATGGCAGTGCCCATACATACCACTTTGTCCATTAGGTAATACAATCAGCTAATGTAATAATTTAATAGTTTTTTATTATCAGTCTAAATGTCTTAACACTTCAAATATAATTTTTACTTTCATTCGTAATAAAATGTAATTTATTACTTAATTTAGAATGAATTTATAATTTATGTTATAAATATTTTACAGGTTTAGCGGAAGTACTTCACGCCCCTCTGCCGTATTTAATAGGTGTTGATTCGAGGTTTTTTGACCTATATGAACCT
The DNA here is from genome assembly GCF_905220415.1 of Colias croceus. Classification (NCBI taxonomy): domain Eukaryota; kingdom Metazoa; phylum Arthropoda; class Insecta; order Lepidoptera; family Pieridae; genus Colias; species Colias croceus. Next base: position 4,864,860 of record NC_059552.1, on the reverse strand, counting down.
CCACCAGATGTTACTTGTGTCGATTTAGACACCAATAATATTACAGTGAGTTTTTTTTATGCTATAACCTACTGTTTCAAGTTTATTTTTTACGCAAAAAATACTGATAAAAGCTCTCAATATACTTTGATTATGTATTCGTTAACTACGTAACCTCATGGTTTGAAAAAGTCGTAAAAATGTTCCTAATCGTATATGAATATTTTCTTGTTTAAATACCAATTATTATATTTTTTTATTCTAGATATGTGAATCGCAGAGGCATATATCATTAAAACTGCTTCCAAAGAGCCAAGCACGGGCATTAAGGCAGACGTTGGAACAGTTGTTCGCGAACATTCGACCTGGTATGTTAGGTAGGATATAGAGTCGAGAATTTTTTTTTTTTTTTGTTTTATTAATATTAGCAATATAAAATGTAAAAAATATTCATAAAATGGCGTATGTATAATTATTTTCTATTTAATTAAGTTGTTAATTGAATGTTTTTATTTGGTTGTAGCGTCGCCCGTCCACTATTCGAATAATAGTAAATATAATGGTGAACCTACAACGAGTTTAGATAGGGATTTCCAAAAGCGGAAAAAGGAGGTGAGATTTTGTTCATATTTAATAACATTATACAAAACACTAATCTAATCGATTATGTAAGTATTACACAAGTTTACACAAAAAATATATTTATGTTGAGCGGCTGAGTTGGTCAGGCATCCGCCCCGGAATGGCGCGAAAGGATGCGGGTTTGAGCCCCGCCTCGTGATCGAATTTTTTCTATTCTTTATAAATTTATATTGATTGTATATTTGCAAACCTATATTTTTATATTGCAGCAAGCACTAGAACTAAAGATTCAAGAAGCATTCCTCCGTTTCATGGCTGTGACTTTAGAGGGTTATCGCAGATATCTGATCCCCATAACAAAGGCTCCCACTGTTGGCACTACTGATCCTCATGCCCTCTTCCAAATGGATGCTTTTCTTAAATCACGGGATAAGGTATTTATTTAGCAATAATCCATACTAATATTATAAATGCGAAAGTAACTCTGTCTGTCTGTCTGTTACTCAATCACGCCTTAACTACTGAAGCAATTTGCATGAAATTTGGTATGGAGATATTTTGATACCCGAGAAAGGACATAGGCTACTTTTTATTGCGAAATATGTACCACGGGCGAAGCCGGGGCGGACCGCTAGTTATTTATAAAGTATTATGTGAAATTTGATTGAATTTAAACTTGGATATTGTTTGAGTCTGTATGTAAAATGTCAATGTATTACATCACCAACGTCATACATATTGAACATTACTCCTATAAATATTAAATGGAATTTAAAAAAAAATATATTTTTTTTTTTTTAACTTTAATAATTGCA